>NC_051084.1:46534545-46834545 GCF_004664715.2 Peromyscus leucopus
AAACCCTTTTCTCTAAGCTTCTAAAAGTTTTCAGCACAGATAATAAAAGCCCAAGACATTGCATCCTCTCATATACTCATATGTCCTTTACACCAGAGTGCCCTACAATAAGAACTATTCATATCTAGTCTGGCCTGCTTTTAGTCCTACATAAAGACCATTTCCTTTCTAGAAGTTCCCTGTTTGGGACAATGAAGTGCTGGGTCTCCTTGGGAGAGGTTACTAAAATGCTAGTATGATGCTGTGTTGCTAAATAACAATAGTTAACCTGTGCTTTCCATAAAATGAAACGCATTCAAGGTCAAGCTCCCCTACCTATATACCTGACAAATGATTCTGAATGAGATCCTTTAGGCTGGAGGAAAAGTTGTCCATGGCCTGATAGGTTCCTTATTTGAGCCCAAGGCCTGAAACACTCATGCCCATGTATCTAGCGAGGACAACTTAGAGTAGAGCTAGGGCTATGCAGCCTTGCTTCAGTGTAAGCCAGTGTAATAAAATCTTACAGAAAGGATGTGGCTGGAAAAGCAAAAGCAGAGACTGTCATTGGCAAGGCTATAGGTTGATGCAAAGAGATAGAAGCACAGATAAACTGCAGATTCTGGAGCAGGTTCTTTCTATATTCCCTCCAATGGATGAGAGAGCCTCAGAATGTGGACTTATAGCCATGCCCGTGAATTTAAGCCCTTCTCATGTAACAAGCATGAAAGCAGAGCTACTCACAATATCCAAACAGTTGGATCAAATTTGTGCCCATTAACAGGTGAATAGAAGGGAAGCCATACGGTAAGTATATGTAATAGAATATTCTTCAGCAATAAAAATACGGCATCCTATTATTTGTAACAACATGAATAGAAATGACGGCTACGTGTTAGGAAAAGTAGAGTATGGAAGGCAAGAGCTACGTGTTCTAACATAGGTGACACCATTGGAGACAGTAGATCAGTTGTTAACAGACACTGGTGAGAGTAATGATGGAGTGAAGGTGTGGGGTAGGCTGAACAACAGGTAGTAAGTGCTAGACAGTAACACGAAATTCTTGCCAGTTATTGCAAACGAGGCTGACGACAGATAATGATAACAGACTTCATATGTCAAAACTGTTACAGGATGGGGATTCGAATGTTCTTACTACAAAGCGATGCTAAGTGTCTGAGGACACACTCCCCTGTAACAGAGGCTGTGAAGCCTGTGACATATGTGCCTGTCGGGAAGAGGGCATTTCCTATCTTGAATCTTAATGCCATCCCTTGTTATAAACCATATACAGCTTCCCCTTGGTCTCACAATGCAAAGAGCCCACACACCTTGCCACAGGCAAAATATTCTCAGACGTTAAAATCACCCAAATGACTGAAAAGAAATACATCATCTAAAACTCCAGCATGCGCAGTGCGTGGGGGACACCCAGCCTTGAAAATGTTGTGGGTAGCCTTTAGAAAAAGTCGGAATGATCTTGAGGATGATAGACTTTGTCCCTGACTTGTAGGAGATTATACTGTTCTAAAGTTGGCAAATGAAATACGAAAAGGAAATTTGGATTTTCCAAGAACAAAGTTTAACCACCAGAAGTAACCACAGGTCAAATTCAGTCAAACATCAACAATTCTATGCAGCTTTTCCATTAGAAGAAACATACAAATGATAGACAACACCAATGTGGGTGGGGTCTATGGGAGGAACATCATTGCTGTAGGATCTCAAGCTATAAAGAAGCCCCTGAGCCATACCCAGGAAAGGATAAGCTCACCAAAAACAGCATTTGTGGCAGAAGAGAGAAGACTCCTAGAAGTCCATGAGTCATGAATCCAGGAAATGCTCTCTCTGTACAGGTGAAGTTATTATAATTACAGCTACTTGGCAGTGATGGAGAGATTGCTTTCAGTCTTCAATAAACAGTATAATTCAACATGGCAATCCATGCAGACATGGGGGATGATTGTAATATGTGTAACATACATAACTTACCATCAAGGTCCACATGTTAGGTCAGGACGCATTTTTCTTTACTCTAGAAAAACAGAGGTGATTGACATACTCACTTCTCCTGCATCCTGGCAGTGGACTTCTAGACCAGCCAATAGGAAACTGCACAGGTAGCAATGGGGACATGGTAGACTGCTGCATAGAAGGAGATTTTACGTAGTGAAGAGCCCACAATAGGATTTCATTGTCCTTGCTAGGAAATTATTACATGCTGGGCAATGGCACTTTCCTCCTAATTCCAGTTCTCCTTGCAGGGCTTTTGAACTCAGCTCCAGTACCTTCTTGCTACAGTGAGTCTTAGCCTGACTGGAACCGTACATACTATCAGTTGTGACAGGTTTGTTTTAGTTTTTAGTAGCAAAAACCAACCTCACTACCTACAAAATTAGCTTTCATGGCAATATGTGTTTGCATATATAATGGCCTAAAATTCCAGTTTATTTTCATGGACTACTTATAAACTTAAAAGATTACTAATCAAACATTAGTATATGCAAAACAGTTAGTACATTGAAATCTTTTCCCCACATTCCTTTTACCATGTGAGACAAAGGGAAAGGGAGAAGAGTTGTCTGCTCTAAAATCAAATCGTCACGTGACAAACTTTGAGGCTCTGTAGACTAGCTACAAATAGAAGGTGTATTTTATGGTCCTATGTGTTGGTTTTGCCATAGGTACAAGAGAACAGGAATGTATCAAAGACTTTGTTGACTGTGTTAAGCTAGCACAGCATAGATGCTGGCTATCGCCACCTCTACTGTGGTAATTGCTGCTGTACTAATCTTGACCCCAAAAGATCATCGCTTGAAAATCCCTAGATATATTGCTCTATATTCACTGCTAAGTAAACACTTGTTTTCAGTTCAACATCATTCAACTATAGGTGACCAACAGTTTTAAGGAAGATTGTATCTCATGCTATTATTACTCTGTCAACAGAATTGCACAGATTGGAGGAAATAATTCATTTTCTCTGAATCCTTGACATTTAAAACTACCCATTTCTATCCCAAGAAGTATATATCATTTTGATCATTGAGATCTAAATTTCTTGATGATAACAAGGTGTTCTCATGTGGTTATTGCAGTATATTTGGGGATTTTATCTGGTATAGATTTATTGCTGGAACCCATATAGGAGAAAATCTCTAACCTTAAAAGAAGGAACAGAAATAAAAGTAAATTGTTTTCTTTAGATACCTCGCTCTATGCATGGAGAGAACATTCATTTGCCACTTGTACAAAACACAGCAATGCCTCCAAGGATCTAGCAAAGGGAAAACAGAGGGAGGGAAAAGTAAGAACTTCCTGTCTAAGCATTCCTTTGCATAATAGAATGTGATAAATTGATTAGACCTCTCATCCTGATGCCAGTGTGTGTGCATCTTCCATTATTTAACGGCATCAAACACTGGCAACTATGAAGCTTCAAATAAAAAAAATCCAGGGATTCATCATCTAAGTTAATGCAAAGATGTTCTAGAGATTGTGAGAAATCCACAGTACAGTCAAATCCCCATGCTCATGGAGCTCTTTATGCCTGTGACTAGCAGCCTTCTTGATTGGCAGCCTCATCCTGCCACTACCTAGTGATCCTCTCTCTGATGCCTCTGGATTCTTGTCACTGGATCTGTCTCCAGTGAGAGACTAATAGAGGTTAAACGTGTCCAAGGTTAAGGTTGTTGCTTTTGTTTTTAATTGTCATATCACAACTACTTGGGTGAGCTTGGATTATTTGCCAGAAACACTGCCGCCCCCCTTTTTATGGCATGAGGCATTTGGATTTTACCCCCTTAATTCCTCCAGCCATATTTCTGCTATCTCTTTTCTGGGTACGGCCAGGCTTCTCACTATTGGAAAGATGACTCTGGGATGTCTAGAAGGAAGAAAGCTGGTTCTGATTTTAGCAATCTTTTGGGGGTGTCAATGGTTCTCAGTGAACCCTTCCAGGGATGCTTTCTAGCTAGGATATCACTTCATTAAGCCACACACTAAGCACTTTCAATACTATTAATAGTTTCTCTAAGTATAGGAATCCTTCTGCTTACATGAAATTTATTAGCCCATCCTACAAATAGTGGGATGCATTTGATCTAGTTTGTTATCACCTTAATACTGAAAAGCACTTTTTTTTGTCTAAATCCTAGTCTGAATTTCAATGGAGATAATGTTTTTAATCTTTTTTCCACATAGTTGATTTGAAGCTATTTCCCTGCTGGTCTTTTTACTGCCTCTTACCAGAGGCTTAAGTGCCACAGACAGACAACTTTTTTTTTTTTTTTTTCATAAATTGACCGTAGAATGTGAGTAAGCAGGGGAACACACATTCATCTCAATCATTTAATGTGCCTTCAGTCCTCAAGTCCCTCTCTTCATTCCTCCAGCGTTTCTAACTGACCTTTCTTGTTGCTGGAGGGCTTCTCTCCAGGTTCCCCAAGCCCCGCAGTCCCACAATCCACTTATAAAATAATCACTCAGACGCTTATATCACTTATAAACTGTATGGCCGTGGCAGGCTTCTTGCTAACTGTTCTTTTATCTTAAATTAACCCATTTTTATAAATCTATAGCTTGCCACGTGGCTGGTGGCTTACCGGCATCTCTACATGCTCTTCTCCTGGCGGTGGCTGCAGTGTCTCTCTCCTCCTTCTTCCTGTTTCCCCAATTCTCCTCTCTCTTTGTCCCGCCTATACTTCCTGCCTGGTCATTAGCCATCAGTGTTTTATTTATATAGAGTGATATCCACAGCACTTTCTCTATGGGTGAGTGGAAAACAGCAAAGCATGTAAGAGTATGCAAGTTACGCATTACTCTTGCTCCCTGAGATCCTCCTGGTGCTGTGAAGTCAGATGGCCAGTGGGAAGTCTCAGAGAGTACAAGGTGACTTAAACCCTTTCAATTGCACTGAAGTAACTAATTCAACAAGCTGTGGAAGATGGTAGCAAGTTTTTCCCTCCTGGATTGTGACACCTAGCAGCAGAGGCATGGGATTATCTTCTCAATCAAGTGCGCTCCAGTGACTGTCAGTCACTGTGTTATCTTCTATAGCAGGAGATAAAAATAAGTATTGCACCCAAAGCAATGGGATTCTCAAGGAGATAATTTCAAATGCCTTAAAATGCTTAGAAAATGAAAAAAAAAAGAAAAGAAAAAGAAAAGGTTTCCATGGGCCTATATTATTCTCAAGGGATCTTTATTATGGCTCAATTTTCTCTTCTCTCATATATTACATCCTAACCACAATTTCCTCTCTCTCCACACTTCCCAGTGCCCACACCATCTATGCTCTCCCCCATATCTACTCCTCCTCTAATTCCCTTCATAAAAGAGCAGGCCTCACTGGGATATCAACTGAGCATGTCATAACAAGTTAAATAAGACTACGCATAAGCCCTCATACCAAGGCTGGATGAGGCAATGCAGTTAGGAGAAAGAGGTTTCCAAGAGACCCTCCCAACTCCAACTGTTAGGATTCCTGGAAGAATGCCAAGCTACACAATCATAACATATATGCAGGGCACCTGGCTCATACCCATGCAGGCTCTGTGATTATCGATTCTGTCTCTGTGAGTACCTATGAGCCCAGATTCTGTGGGTAGTTGCTTTTATTGGATCCTCTCTGTTTACAGGCCATACATGAACATACATAAAGTGTCAAGTGATCATAGTTGTGTAGCTGAAGGTTTTCCTGTGTTCGCCCAGCACCAAGGACTCCACAGCTGCTTATAAAATAATCGCTCAGAAGCTTATATTAATTAAAACTGCTTGGCTGTTAGCTCAGGCTAAATATTGCCTAGCTCTTACGCTTAAACTCAGCCCATTTCTGTTAATCTGTATGTTGCCACGTGTTCCATAGCTTTACCTGTGTGTCATTACGTGCTACTCCCTGAATGGCAGGTTGGCATCTCCTGACTCAGTCTTCCTGTTCCCAGAATTCTCTTTGTCTGTTTACCCTGCCTATACTTCCTGCCTGGCTACTAGCCAAACAGCTTTTTATTTATCAGCCAATCAGAGCAACACATTCACAGCATACAAAACATCCCATAGTTGCTGTGCCACAGAGTTCCTGGTTTGCTGGTGAAGTCGTGTCAACTCACTTAAAGCAGATGTTCTTACATAAACCCTGCACCTGAATAGTTCAAGCATAAAATGCATCATTATAGATCAAGAAAGGCTGCTGTTTCTCATTAGCAAGAGTCTGTGAAGATGGACAAACATCACTTGAGACACAAGGAGCCTGGGCTGCTAAGAGGAATGAGACAGGACCTTGTTACAGGAAATTTTGACTGGTAAAAGCCTTCAAAGTCCATGGTAAATTCTTAACACTTATTTTTATTCTAAATTAAGCATAAGTATGGCCTAAGCAAGAGAGTTGAATCAAAATGCCTTCTTCAAGTCATTTACATGGCAGAGAAACTTAAATGCCCTGATCTTGAGTACAGGGTCTTTTAATTAGTGTAGGAAGATTGCTAGAAAAGTTACTCCTTTTACAGGTATGAATAAGCAAATGTCTTATTCAGTACATTACAGAAAAAGTAGCCACATCCAGGCAAAATATGGAAATACTGAATCAAAGCAAGACTAAAACCCAGCAGGGCAAAATCAAAATCTGGTAGTTTTATGACTGATGTCAAAGGACTTTAACTCTGCTCTTACAGCATTGCTAAATGCAACACATTTCTCTCTATCTCTCAGGCTGCTTCCACTCCTGTCTACCTATCAAATATCCCAGGGCTCTGGCATCTCCAATATCTTTGGGTCTCAAACACAATCACATGTGGAAGATTCCATAACCCCTTCATTCCTCTATTTCTCATGATTCCAAAGCTAGAACCGAGTGGCTGAAGCTGCCAAGTTTAGCTTTCTGCTTGGAAAAGAAATTGGCTCTCTCCTTGAACTATATTTGTATAGGCTTTTCTTTGTTGCAAAAATGTCTTTAGCCATTTTCTTTTTATAAATTGGATGCTTACCTGGGTGGGATTTTTTTCCCCAGAGGGTAACATTTTCTTCAATTCATTTCAAACCAGGCCCCCCCTTATCTCTTTCAGCATAAGCCTTGCCTCTGACATTAAATGTCCTGCAATTCCTCTTCTCCTTAAATGGTATATTTTATATTTTGCTACCCCATTTGCTCTTTTTCATTGCAGATCTGTGTAAGAGTGATTACAAATAACCAAACAATGTAGTCAATATTAGTTTGTCTTGAAATCTTCTTCTGCCAAAGAAATTAGAATAAGAAGTATCACCTTTGTCTAAGAGTACATTCTGATTTATTATAATTATGTTACATGATAACTTATTTTTTAGCCTCAGCTGATTCTCATTATTGATTTTTCATGGTTATTTATGTGTCATTTGTGTGATGGTCTCTTTTTTGATATTCTTGTTTTCTATGTGTACTTATGATATTATAATAGAGGGATTGACCACTCAGTACAGAATTTACAGTCATATTCCTTTCAAACTCTTCTTTTACAACTACATTTTACATAAAAGTTATATCAGTTTTTGTTTATATGTGAATTGTTTATTTTGAATACTCTTTACATATATGTTATGTGATGATGTCCTCTCCACAAGGTCTCAGTAAAAACTGGTTTATGAGTAAATGCTATGTAAACTTAGTCTAAATTCTTCAGACTTCTCAAAAACCTCTACCAAATTAGTTAATTTAAATTTGTTGACAAAAGAAAACAGAAATGTTTCCAGGAATTATCATTATATTTATGTTTATAACTTATATATTTAATGTACAATATCTATGTTTCTATTTACAGATAGTATCCTAAGGTTTTTTATTTAAGTGCTGCTATTTTACTTTGCTGAACTTTTTTTCTAAAATAATAAATTTTGTGAAAAAATACAAGAAACCATGAATCCTGAGAAATATATACAAAAATGTTTTAGATACAAAAGTATTTTTAGAGGCTAAATTGAAAAAGAAATGCCTTTAGATGATAAATTTTATTTTGCATGACAAAATAAAATTTTCTTAAATAATTTCTCCAGAATGAAAAAGAAAAATTGAGGATAAAACTAGAAAATGAATGTTGTAAAAAATATCATAAACAGTAAAACTTAAACATAATGCTTGTGATTAATTTCCTGTAATTCAAGGTGGTTAAAAATTCCTTAGCTAAAAATTATATCTTCATTTAACAAATTATTTATTTTTTTAGTTATAAGTGTTTTGCTTTCATGTATGTTGGTATACTACACATAAACCTGGTTCCTACAGAGGTCAAAAAATGGCATCAGATACCCTGGACTGTTGTGTGCCATCATGTGGATACTAGGAATCTTAGGTTTTCTGCAAGATCAATCAGTGTTCTTAACCATTAAGCCATCTTCCTAGAGACATTAGATCAAAATTAAATATACTGATATGGACCCAGAAGGTGACATTCTATTCATAAGATAAGGTTTTATATTTATCAAAAAATGGCTAAAGAACAAAGATTTTATGTTTTAGTCCTTTAGAAATGATCCACTTAAAACTGTGCATTTGGAGCTGGAGAGATGGCTCAGCAGTTAAGAGCACTGACTGCTCTTCAAAAGGACTCAAGTTCAATTCCCGGCACACACATGGCACTCAACTCTCTGTAACTCCATTTCCAAAGGGACCCGAAATCCTCCTATAGGTACTACAAGCCCGGGGTGCACAGAAATACATGCAGGCACAACACTTAACACACAGCGTAATAACAATAAAGTAAATCATGACAATTATATTTTATATAGAAAACTCTGCCATTAATTTGGAAATATTTCTTAATGCTTCCTTTGTGTATTTCCCATTGAGTTAAGACTCCCCTTGTCAGAAAGCCAGTGCCTTAGCGACCACATTTCTATTACAAAAAAATTATTCCGACTTGAGACACTCCTACTGAATTCCATACTAATTGTGGAAATTACTTTGCAAATACTTAATTTGACTTGTAAAAAAATTCTCCTATGATCTTCAGTCCTCTGATTGGTGGTTATATAATCAAACGACACTATAAAAACTCAGTTGTCAAAATTTACTGAAACTTTAGCATCCTTAACCAAATACATCCCCATTAAATCCTCAAATGAAAAACATAAATTACCTTCTAACAAAAATAGTTGATGGTAACCTGTGGAAACAGACAAGGAACTCTGTGATTGACTGCTGATCAAGGAAACCATGAGATTCATTATGAGGGCCATTAGGAATAACAACTGGGAATTTGGGTCTGACTGCAGTCTTTCCCCAGTGATATCCAAGAGCAAAAGAAGTAAGTGAGCAACAGCCAGCTACTCCCATCAGGAGGTAAGGGGTCCATCAACGACTCTATTCAGTCTCAGCAGGAAGGACCCAATCAGGTGCTTTTAGCCACATTCTGTGCTTCAAAACTTCTGGGGTTGGTTAAATGCTGAATTTGAATTTCACATCTTAAATAGTCTCTGGATTCTTATGAAGATTCATCCATGTGGACCTCAGGAAGGCTGGGTGTGCTTATCTGCTACCACATGGTAACTAAGAATCCTCTGTGACAGAACTCAATCCTATTTGATCACATTTCTAATTCTCATTTTTCTCCTGCTATTATCTAAAATACTCTTGTGTTTGGATCTTTTAAAACTTGTCTGTATTATTGGGATTTCCCTTGGTATTCTCATTCTTGAGCAATACGAATAATTTTGACCTTGGTTTTGGAAAAAAAAAATGACAAGGAAGAAGCTGTAATTACATGCTTTCATTTGGGCATGGTTTTGGTATGACTGATTACCAAGACCTCCTATTTACTCAAACCAAGGCATACATAAAAAAATTAAAAATTTGCACTACTTTCATAAAGGAACTCTTTCAATATAATCTTAATAAAAATAAAGGCCTATTTGAAACCATTCAAAAAGCCTCCACTCAGGGTATACTTATATTTAGAGAGAAAACCAGCAGAATTTCTTCCAACTAAGAAAAAAAGGAGGAATATTATATAGATCAAGTTCATCAAATTGCTATTGATGTTGTTAGAGCAAATTCCTAGATGTAATTCTCAGCTTGCTAAAACTGTCTGTGTTTCCTGTCCCAGAATAACCTGTATTGGTGACATCTGCCCTATAAAAGCTATATACCATATAGTGGGGGACCAAACTATGTCTATCAACCACAAGTTCCTAATTTACAGGAACAACTTGCTGCACCCAAGTTTTGCATGATACAAATACCACTCTCAGGCCTAGAAGACGCTGAGGAGCCCTATGACATTCTCAGACTTCTGCTTTCTACTTCACTGATTCTTATCAGAGATACCTTTGATATACCCTTTTCATTCAAATTGTACCAAAAAAAGCCAGTCTCCAATGGCTGTAGAGTTCATGATATTTTCAGTAAAATTAATAAAAGGCTAGAGGCACAGTAATGGACTAAGAAATTTAAGATATTTGTTGAAATAACATTACTAGTAAAGAAGGCACACATTAGAAAAAGATTCATGCTTACAAATTGAATATACAAAGATACTATTTCTCTTTCTATTTTGAAGATTTATTTTATTTGTGTTTGTGGACATGTGGGCCTGTCTGTGTGGGCCTGTGAAGAATAGAAGAGGATGTCAGAATCCTTAGTACTGAGTTATAGGCAGATGTGAGGCCTTGGCATAGGTGCTGAGAATTAAAATTGTGTCCTCTGAAAGAACTGCCAGCATTCTTAACCACTGAGCCATCTGTAATACTTTTTTAAAAAGGAGCTTATAATCCAAGGCACTACATATTTTCAAAGTCTTTATTTATCAATTAAATATAGTCTTCAATTATCCCATAGTAATGTTTGCCAGATTTGGGGAAAAAATGCTAAATAACACTAATATTTCCTCGATGAGAAAGTAAGTGGGTGTGGTGGTTTGAATGAAAACGGCCCACACAGGCCCATAGAGAGTAGGCACTCTTAGGAGGTGTGGCCTTGTTGGAGGAGGTGTGGCCTTTTGGAGGAAGTGTTTCAAGGGGATGGGCTTTGAGGTTCTAAAGCTCCAGCCAGGTCTGTTGTCACTCTCTCTTACTGCTTCCTGCTGATCCAGATGTAGAACTCTCAGCTACCTCTCCAGCACCATGTCTGACTGCGTGCCACCGCACTTCCTGCCCTGATAATAATAGACTAAATCTCTGAAGTATAAGCCAGCCCAGTTGAATGTTTTGCTACATAAGAGTTGCTATGATCATGGGGTCATGATGTCTCTTTACAGCGATAGTAACCCTAACTAAGACATTGGGCAACATTATACAAATGATTCCTTTTTAACTATAAAAGGATAATGAGATTTGATTATTACCTTAAAACCAATGGAATCATGATTTCTCACAAGTTTGATCTTTTGTCTTCACCCTTGTCACTAACTGCATTTTGTACATAGTGAAAGGAATATTTTGTTGAGAAGAAATTCAAAATATTATTGTAGCATTATCTGATATTTGGTAGTATGACTATTTAGTTCCTCCAAATGATTTTTTTATTTAATGCTTTTTTATTATTATTTTACATCCTGACTGGAGTTTTTCCTCCTTTTCTTCTCTTGGGCCCTCTTCCTACCTCCCCTCTTCAGTCCTCCATTTCTATTCAGAAAAGGGAAGGCCTCTCATGGATATCAACCAAACACATCATCAGAGAGGCTTCATCCAGCAACTGATAGAAACAGATATAGAGATCCACAGCCAAGCGCTAGGCAGAGCTTGGAAAATCCTGAGGAAGAGGGGAAAGAACATGATTATAGGATCCAGAGGGGTCAAGGACATCTCAAGAAAACCATCCACAGACTCAGCTAACCTGGGCTCATAGGGGCTCACAGAGACTGAACTGACAACCAGGGAGCCTTCATGGGACTGACCTGGGCACTCTGTATATGTGTTAGGGTTGTGTAGCCTGGTCTTCTCATGAGACTCCTAACAGTGGGAGCAAGGGCTGTCTTTGACTATTTTGCCAGCTTTTGGGATCCTGTTCTTCATACTGAGTTGCCTTGTCGAGCCTTAATATGAGGAAAGGTACCTAGTCTTACTCCAAATGGAATTTTAGGTAATAAAAAAACAATAGGACAAACAGAATAATTAATCTCAAATAATAGTTAAAATAATTTGGTCATTAACCACTCAACATAAAGTTTTGGCTGTAACATCTTGTCAAAAAAAACCCTTTAAATTAGCAGGAAAAAAGAATAACTTTAAATATGCCAAGCTTCAAATAAAATGTGTCATAGACTATAAATGAGTATAAACAGGGATGGAAACAGGGAATTCAAAGAGTATGATTATGTGAGTACAGAGAAATTTGGATTGGTTAAAATGTACACTCTCTACATGCGGTATGTTTATTCTTCAGGTCACACTGTTTCCTTGATCATTTTATCCTTAAGTTGAAATAGGTTATGTGTCAGATACAGAAGGCCAAGAAAGAAAGAAATCAAACTAAGATCATGACTAATAACAGTTACAGGATCCAGGGCTTTCTCCCTTAATGGCTTTAACAACTCATTCTCTCCCAGAGATTATTCTGTCTACTCTGCCTCATGTTTATCAGATTCCAGGAACTAGGAAACATGTCACCATATGATTAGCACTTCTAGAGCCATGAGACATAAAAAATAATTAGCTTCTATATACATAAAATGCAATGCTTGTGTAATGGAAGGAACGGTGAATTAAAGTTCCCACACACACACAAAAAAAAAAAAAAATAGAGAAGCCATGTCAGGGTTAAAGATTCCACAAAACAGCTTTGATTCAGACTTTGTTTATTGCAGAGAGTTATAATGCCTCAGATCCAAAGCTAAATCTTCCTCAGTTATCTTCAAGTCCCCTAATACACATGCATTCCCTAGCTCTGATTCAGAAACAACATCCCTTTGACTGTTAAGTAAAACCTCTAGAATATAGTTTTAAAAGACCAATAGCCTCAACCAACCCCAAAGCCAGCATCGGACATCACCAAAACCCAGTAACCAAGTTTCTTCCACATCATTGTAACACGCCTAATCTATATCAAGGCAAATGTATTTAATGAATGCCTCCATGTGTGACTTTCTTTTGTTCCATGGCTATAAAAATTCACGTGACTACTTTGACAATTTAATGTGTTATTTTGGAGCAACAGGAATCCATGTTCTCAGATCGTGGTCACTCATATTTTGCTCACAATGAACTTTTCCTTATTTCTTTCGAAATGAGAGCTTTGTTTGGCATTAACATTAAATAGATTACAAAATATCTGAGACTACAGTTATAATCTACTAAAATGATGTATGGGGTAAAAGCTTATAATATGAGATGTTCAATAAATGCATGCTTTACTAATTATATGTATACATATATATGCATATATATACATATGCATACATATATGTATACAGTATTATAAAAGGTAAAATATTTTATACAGCCCTTTCCCTTTTATGCATCTAACAACTACCACACAATGAAAATACCTCTAGCTTGTCACTAATATGTCATTTCCTTTGTTTTGTGTTGCTTTCTCCATCTAAATCACAGTTTCCAATCTCTTCTCAGGTGCTTCATATGTGCCCTGAGGCAGACTGTTGTACTTCTGAGCTTTTGTTTATCATCTGGCATTTTAACTGAGTTAATTCAGGATCCTTACAGTAATTGTGCACTTCTGGCATGTTGATGGGAATTGCATTTAGATAATGACTCTGCTGTTAGTTCGCTATTCATATGAGATACAGTTATTATGTTTACTTCCTCACGTAATGAAAACCATTAATGGCAGAATCCAGTCATTAAGCTAGGATATTATGAAAATTTTGGAGAGATGCTTTTTATCTATACCTGTTTTTCACTCAGTCTTTGCACATTTGGAAGATAACAGAGAAACATTATTGACTTTTTTCTTAAGACTTAGTATGAGTGATTCCCAATTTCAATTTATTAAAATACTTTTCAATATTAAAAAAATTCCCAGAAGAAAAACCTACATTTGACTTGTACATCATGGGAGTCCAAACAACTCACATATACAATATCTGCAATTGCTCTTTCTCTTGGTTGCCTCCCACAAGTTCCTTTAGCAAAGGAAGTTCCTTTGTTAAAGATATCGTATACTTCGGACAGAGGACTTGGAAGAATTTGAGTAGCTATAAACCCAAAGCCTCATTTCTGAGGACTAGTATTCATCATACGAAACCAGAGGAACTATGAAAGCTGCTAAAGGAGAAAGGTAATCAATAGTTCTATCCAGTTGGAAGGTTTAGGAGACCTAACAATGACCAGCATGGTAAGACAGCACCACCCAAAGGTGCAAGAGTGTTGCATATCTCAGTGGTAATCATCAGCTGTCTAACTGGTCGAAAGGCCCATTCAATAAAATGGAATTCATGCCTGGTGCTGAAAACATAACCATGGAACAGCCAGGGAACATAGAGGAGAGCCTACTTCTGGACAGTCATATAATTTCTAACTGCATCCTAAGTGCTTATCCTTATACCTACAGGGGATGATGTAGCTCTCATCCCTCATCAAAGAAGCTTCCTTTTTGCTGCAAATAGAGACTACTACAGGAAGCCACAGCTGGTTAAAATGCAGAGAACAACTGACCATAGGGTTCCCAGCTCAAATTGATATATCTACAATACAACTCTTTCACTGTGGGCTCAGAGAGCATTACAGAAGAAGGAGAGGAAAGGTTATAAGAGCCAGAGGAACAGGACATCTGCTGCAATATTGTTACTTCTGTAAGTCACAGGAAAGATGCACACATGAAATCTCAACAAATAATGTGGCAGCTTAAACAAGATCTTAACAATGACAACACCAGTTAACATGTCAGTTTGGATGGGAGAACGCTCACAAGGCCCTACCCTTAGATGAAGGACTACATACAAATAATGACTTCTGAGTGAGGGAGAATTAGTCTTCCCCAGGGATGAGTCCTCTAATTGTTTATCCCAAACCAAGTGGTCAGCCATAATGACATATGCATATGACCAACAAAATCTCAGGGGAGTCTCGATCTAATAAAATCACCCATTTTCCTCTAAAAGCATGGCTTTAAATTCAGAACTATGTCATTACTGTTTTATGGGACAATAGATAGCATTTGTCGACAAAAACTTAGGCATCATACATATGATAGAAGTGACTAAAGGAGACCACTTCTTTACATATTGGGCAAGGGATTTAGTTTCTTAGAGAGACTTCCAATATTCTGATTAACAATTAAGAACATGTGGAGAAAATTGGGAGCCTTTAGAGCCTTTGTTTTTCACAATGAATCTCAGTGCAGGTCATCTGGCCAGACATACTGTTAAGGACAGGAAGGCTTGGATATGATTACATAGTATCACAGAGAAATATGTCTAATGAGTCACTATTTGGTAAAACCTTAGATTTTTTAAGGCGTGTTCTTCCTGCATGCATTTACTCATACAGGGTGAAAATCACACATAATGTCATGTACCTTAGTGGGTATTTTCTGGTATTTAATTAATTAATTAATTAATTAAACCAATTGAATTTGCAAATTCAATAACTACTTATTGTGAGATTGTTTTCGGAGCTGATACAATGGCAGATATGATATACAGAAGGCATTCGTTGTCTTTAAGGAGCTTTTACTCCAGTGTGGTGGGTGACATATCACTATGTGGTGCCATGATGTATCACATGCATTAACAACCTGGAAAGAGCCTGGTGGTGGTGTTGCACGCCTTTAATCTTAGCAGTCAGTGTAGAGCGTGCAGAGCCAAGTGGATTTCTATGAGTTCAAGGCCAGCCTGGTCTACAAAGCAAGTTCCTGGACAGCCAAAGCTACACAGAGAAACTCTGTTTCAAAACATGAAACAAACAAACAAAATCAACCTGAAGGGAGGAAACCATCACTTGTTCATTGCCAGGTGAACAATTGTCTTGTTCTTGTATCATTTGAAAAGAGGACAGAATCCTTCTGATCAATCATTTGTCGGTCTGTAATTGTCAAACATTGCCGTGTAGTTTCGGGCATGATAATGTGAAGACGCTTCTATGTCATTCTTCCATCAATTATGTCCTGAGTACCTACTATTCACTAGATTTACGACCTGGTCACAGAGAATGAAAATGGATCTGTAGATCTTTAGAGTGTCATATAGGACAATCAACATAAAATACCAAATTTAATGTTGGATAGTGTGGCAAAGTATTTAGAAGAACTATTAAAGGAGTCCTTGAAGGTCTGCTACCATGAAAGCTCTGTGAAGGCAAACCAGGGAATCAGACTATCGTTCAACGAGGGAGTGGGCAGCCACTCATTCTGCTACTCACTAAATTTACAATGTTGTAAGTAAATATTTGTTTTTCAACTGATCAATGAAAAAAATAAGACTTGTTTATTGACTTCAAAATGCTCATTATTCAATGCAAAGACAAAATTCCATAAGTAATACATAAACATAAAGAGAAATGAAGCAAAATGGCTACCTCATTACAGCCAACCCTCAATATGCATGGTGATGGCCCCAGAACTGTCATGTATAACAAGGTCTCCAGGTGCTATATGAAACAGCAGTTCTTGCATTCCACCTGTGCATGCATTGTGTATTTTTGAAATCATATGTAGATCACTATTGCACCTAACAAAACATGAACACTGTGTAAATATCTGCTACACTATGCTTTTTTGGGGAGTGATGGTAAGAAAATAGTTTAAGTTTGCAGAATAGACAAATCACAATTAAACCTAAGTTGTTCATCTCGGTGGAGTTAGAAACAATGCATAGTACATACAGAAAATATGCTTGGAATGCTATGGAGTCAAGACGAAGGGAGCCAACTCATGTCAGCTACTCCCTCATATAAAGACTTTGTAGGTCTTGGTAGAACACATGAATTTACTGTTGGTTTGGTTGAAGCCTTAGATAGTGATTTGAGTTCTCTTCATTTTGCATTTCTGACACTATATCCCAGTGAAGGTTTGAAATTATTAAAGATATCCCTCATCCCACCCTTTTTCTCTCTTACTCTTACGATTTAACTTTCATATCTTGCAGATAAAAGAGAGCTGAACTTCTGTACCTCTCCACTCTTCAGAACTTCACTCATAGATGACACACTTACTTGTGTTTATACCATTGCCTCTCTTGGAAAGAAAGCAAAGCCATCATTTCCTGGGAACTAACGTTGGGTATGGCCTCCAGGTCTAACACTTCTGTTACATCCCTCCATGCCACTTCCACCCACTTCTTATGCCAATCATAAAAATATAGTCAAATGACCCCACTTCAAATTTCTCCTTGAAATCAACTCATTTGTTTTTATTCAAATTTCTTTCAGTAACAAATTCAATTCTTTCAACATTATGTAGTATTAGTTTTTATATATTCACATGTACATCATCAAATCCAACTGTACGGATGCAATGTGTTTGAAAAATAACTGCATCTTTACTGAACATCTATCTTATTCTGATGATTAGGTCCTAAAAGTATACTCTAATAACTATTGCCATGACAGGTGCATTGCATTAAACACTATAAATAGTCTATATATGATGCAAAGTGTACAAAACGATATGCTTCACTCCATACCTGTGAGACCAGACCTGTGGCTTTTGTTATTCATGGGCATCCTGAAACCAACCACATATGGATAACAAGAGCAGTTATAATTTATTTTCATCTGCTTAAAAGATTAAGATGACATGACAGATAGTTTCCTCTATGTTAAAGTAAATCTGCCATTAAAATATTGTATATTCTACTCCCAGTCTAGAGATCTTCCTGGGCTGGAACCAATAGCCATTCTCTAGTCCTCCCATCTTCTTCTACTGTCTGTCTCCTCTCTAGCACAGAACGCACCTGTCCCTTGCCTCTCCTGCTTTGCAGCCCTCCTGTCTCCTACTCCCATCTCATGTCCCTAGTATTCTCTACTCCAGCTTTAACTCTACAAATCTGCCTTATTTAATTTCATAATTCCTCATGTATGACTCTTCTACTTGTGTGTTGTTGATCTTCAAACCAGCATTTTCACATTTCCTTTTTCTCCTAAGTCTGACTGACATGTTCAGCTTCCTGGTAGTGCTGCTTGGCTGCCATATGTTATTTCTACTTTAATATGTTCAGGCATAATAAGTACCATCTTCCTAATTCCAAATCTTGTCTCCCTTATCTTGGCTAACAATGCCGTATTTGACTCATTTTTTTTAAATAGGGAGATTGCCTAGACTTGAATTTTCACTTTGATTGCTTTAGCTTGTCTTATCCATCATTACCTATCCATATGCTTTTACCTTCAAAATCTCCCATTTGGCATGCAACGTTCAAATATTGTCTCCCCTATCCCATTCCCAGTAGCACTGTCTTCACCATAATGGAACACTATGTACCAAAAACTTCTCTTTTCAACTTCATACATTTTCCTAGTAAACCAGAATTCTTTTCACAGATGTCATTGTTGGGCTTGCATTGCCATTAGAATAGGGTATAAATTCCTTACAGCCTATTGATTACCACAAACTCACAGTCTGTAGCTGGAAGTTTTCCTGTGTCCCACCCAGTCCACAGCCACTCAGACCCAAGTAAACACACAGAGGCTTATATTAAAACTGCTTAGCCATTAGCTCACGCTTACTATTGACTAGCTCTTATACTTAAACTCAGTCCATTTCTGTTAATGTATATGTCACCATGTGTTCTGTGGCTTTACCTGTGTGCCATTACATGCTGCTCCCTAGAGGGTGGACTGGCATCTCTTGACTCAGCCTTCCTCTTCCCAGACTATTTCTTGTCTGCTTATTCCACCTTTACTTCCTGCCTGGCTTCTGGACAATCAGTATTTTATTAAACCAGGGTAAAAAAGCATTGTCCCACAGCAACAGCCACATCTTCCACTTCTTCATAGCCAGCATTCAATAAACAACCTGTCTTTAAGTTTCTATTGCCATGAGGAAAAAAAAAAAAAAAACACCATTATCAAAAGCAAATTGGGGGAGGAAAGGGGTTACTTAGCTTGTATTTTCATATCACAGTCCATCATGAAATGAAGTCAAGGCAGGAACTCAAGGCAGGAACTGAAACAGAGGCCATAAAGGAATACAGTTTACTGGCTTGCTTCTTATGACTTGCTCAGCCTGCTTTCCTATAGTACCTTAGACTACTAACCCAGGGGTAGCACTGTGCACAGTGAGTGATCTGGGCCCTCATATATCACTCAGCAATCAAAAGGATGCTCCACAGGCTAGTCTAGTGGAGGCATTTCCTCATTTGGGGTTTCCACTTTCCATATGACTCTAGTTTGTGTCAAGGTGATATAAAACCAGCCAGAACATGATCTTTACCCTGAATGGACATGCACTTCTGTGGCCCTGGCAGTTGCCTAAACAATATTTACTATCTTCATTACCTAATTTTTCTACTTGCATATTTATCCACTAGAATCCTCTCCACCTGTGTACTCCCCTCACCTACTGGCTCCCTCTACCTTTATAGTTCTCCATCTGTGTTGCCAAGCTGAACATCACCATTACTGAGCTGACCTTATCTGCTGATCCTAAACACAATTACTGGCTTCCTTTTCCTGCCTAGTAGCATGATGTATATTTTATTGTTGTGCTTCTTTTGCACTTGGGTATATTTTCATGAATGCTTTCACATGTGCTCGTTATAGAATCTGGTCTTCATTTCTGATCAATGAGGCCTCTGATGCAAGAAGAAAAGCTTTACTTACCTTTGAAATGTAATTCAACACATATCTGCTAAAAAATAGTATATACTTAGAACATGTTTACTATCAAGTTAATTAGCAGTAAAAATTATAGTTTTGGCACTGATAATGAATCGTGGATTGATATCTGCCTTATGAACTAAACTTCTTTACTTTCCCAAGCTTTGCTCCTCCAAATGAGAAGACATGACATATAGTTTCCTCTACGATTGAAGATTCTCTCTTCTTCTTTCTTCAAATGGAAGCAAAAAATAAAAACTGGTGTGAAGTGGTCACTGCACACCTGTGTTGGCAAGCTGTCGAATTTTGTTCCTGACATTAATTGGATCATGCACTGAATCTGGGAATCGATGGGTAAAGCAATGAGAAGAGATGACTAGGGATGCAGAACAGTGTTCTGCCTCTCAACAGTGATGAAAGCGACACCAGAAGAGCTATCTTTTATCCCCTGCAAACAGATGGCTTCAAACAGCATACACTACAGACAGCCAGATTGCTAATGCTCACCTCTGAGCACTTAGGCCAGCTAAAGAAATGAAAAATTAAAACCTAAACAACAAAGGGCACTTCCTGGGAGGCATGCCACTAAGCTATGCTAAAGGCAATTATGAGCTGATTTTAAGGCTCTGCCTGCTGTTTTCTTAAATGACCTGCTGTATGAGAGGAATTTTATGATGGAAGAATAGCTAAACATTAGGAAAAAAGCATTCCTGATTTCTGACTTCACTAGTTAAAAGGAAAGAAAAAGTTAAAGTTAATAAAACAAGAAGAAAGCTGCATTCATTGATTATACCCATATCCTGCTGCAAAAGAAAATAATAAATGTTCAAAGAAATTTATGTTAGCATTTGCGCAGTGGTAGTAAAGAAAAAAATAACTAGAAATGTGTACCTAGTTGTCTATGTGGGTGATGTAAAATTAGACTAGGAGGCAGGGTACCCCACTATCATTAAAACATACTGCTTAAATCTGCCCAAGCAATCCAAGTTGGCATATATTGTGTGTTTCTCCAGTATGCTTAGTTCTATCCTTCACAAGCAATTCTCACAATTTAAAGGAATTATAAAAGGCTCCTTATGTTGTTTTCTAGGTTTTTGATAGAAGTTGTTGAATTCGTATGGGTAGTTTTCTAACATGATTATAAAGTCTATTTCTTCAATATAAGTCTTTCCAAGGGTATTTTGACAAACTTCTGTCTCAGACACCCATCACTATATTAATTTAAGTTACATGCATTGATTTATGCTTCCTATCAAGCACTGTAGTAGGTGCTGTGTGGCAACCATGCATGCTTCTAAAATACAGACTCTAAGGGGAAAATGGGATTAATAAGGTGATTCCAAGTGGGGAGGGGTAAGAGGAGGGCAGAGGAGGATAGTAAAGTGGTTGTTAATATTAAGGATGCTATAAAAAGCCATCTAGAACCTTCCTAACTATATATATATATATATATATATATATATATATATATATATATATACATATATATGTGTGTGTATGTATGTATATACACACACACACACACACACACACACATATATATATATATATAAGTTTATTTGGAGAAACCCTACATGGTGTTTGTGTGTGTGTGTGTGTGTGTGTGTGTGTGTGTGTGTGTGTGTGTAAAACCCTCCTCTAAGAATCCATAGAATAGAAGAAAAGAACCCCAGTGCAAGATGTGGGAGATCCCCCTTCATGTTGTTGGTCAGAGGAGTCCCAGAGAACTCCCAAAGAATACAGAATATCACCATTGCTTTTGGTTACTCATCAGAACTTAATAGTAAAGACCCTATTGCTGAAGACACCAAACACTTTGGTCACAGGACATGGAAAATAAAGCTGGTACTGACTTAGGAGCTTACTCTGTGCTGGCTAATCTTCATAGTTACAGATGGTACTATGAAAGTTGCTAGGGGAGAAAAGTCATCAAGAGTTTTACTTAGCTGTGGACATTGTGAGGTACAACAATGCAACAGTAGCATGAACCAACAGATTTATGCTTGCACTTCAGGACTGCTCCACAGGAGGGTATTCACTTGGTTCTATAAATCTGGACAAGAATCTTTAGCTGGGGAGGTAATATGTCCTATAGGAGAACGTATTTTGTTAATGGGCACAGCATGAAATCATCTTCTAAATTCTTATTCTTACTCTTATACTAATAATTAGTGCAACTCTTATTTATCCTCAAAGAAGCTCCTTATTTTAGTAGATAGAGGTTAACACAGGCTCACAGTGGGTTAAAATGCAGAGAATAAATAACTTGGAATATTTAGTCCCAAATGGGACTCCTGTATACCTTCTTCCCTAAAGGCTCAGGTTGTATAACAACACAGATGGCTGAAAGATTGTAAGAAACATAGTCTTGTTTCAGAATTATTGAACTCATGAACTCACAGAGATTGTGGCTACCTACATAAGGCCTATACACAATCAAGGCAGTCAACATTGCAGCAGGGATGTGTATTTGGTTCATGAGTCCAACTCCTATCTGAGAGCAGTTGACAGTTGATGGGAAAAAGAATCAGTTTTATTCAAGGGTGTGGCCCATGGAAAGTTGTTTATTTTCCTCTGGATGGCATCATACCCATGTGCATATGGGGAGCATAAATGGACTCTAAGGGGGGATAAAGAAAAGGAAGAAAAGGGTATGAAGATGAAAGGGGAATATGAGGGTATCTGAGATAAGTTGGAAAGGGTGTGAGGAATACATATGATCATATACATGTACATGTACACATGTATGAAACTCTCAAATAATAAAATAAGATTTTTTAAAGTAGATATATGAAGGGTATTTTTTTTAATTCTCTAAGTCTTGAGCTATTAGAATCTGATCCCTATCTGAAGAGGGCCCAAGTTTATCTCTATCTTCAAGCCATAGGCTTCCTTTGAATTCCCTTCCAAGCCCTCCCAGGGACTAACTTTGTTTTCTTTAGTTTCACTTCTACCCCAAGGTACCATCTCACTTTATTCCCAGACTGCATTACAGGCATTCCAGAAATCAACAGAAATGAGAATGGACACAGAATCAGTCAGGTCCTAGCCAAGCAATAACAAGCATACTTTGAGCTAATGAGACTGAAAGATGCAAGCCTTCCAATAAACATTCAGTCAAACCTCATGTGTGAAGTACAAAGAAAGATGTGAAAAGCAAGCTTGATTCTCAGTGTCTGGGGGGTGCCCCCTAGAACCTAAGAGCTTTGAGGTAGACTCTCTGAGAAGGGAAGAGTGAAAAATCAGTACTCCACAATGGCATCAGCAAACACTTTAAAGCTTACTACTGTTGCTTATGATGAAATTAAATTAAAAAGAAAACGGCCATTCTTTCCCTCCTGAACCCAAACCATGCTGTCTGTGATTGAGGTGAAGGTGTCTGGGGAAGGGAAACAGGACAAGGTATTCATCCATCCCAGGTGACTTCTGAAAAGTGCCCAAGGCTTCTTCTGGGAACAGTCATCATCTTCTTCAGAAGCATTGAACCATTCAACACATCTCCAGACTGCCTGTCTGTTAGGGACAGAGTCATGAATGCTCTCTTAGAGCAAAGGCACATGGACCACAACAACTCCTGTGCAGCCAGGACCTGTTCAAACAGCACACCTTGATTCTGTGGTTGGAACTCAGTTTTTCTAACAAGATTCAAATGAAGCCCATACTATTCATCCTGCTCCACTCAAAGCAGGTGATAATAAAGTAGTAGGACAGTAATACATCCAACAGCATGGCAGGGATGTACATCATGTAGCTGTGTCTTGCCTTGAAATGAAACCACAAATGAGCAACCAGAAGCCCCAAATGCCTATTCTTAGATATGGAAACAAAGAAATAGTAGAACAAGTTTCCTAGCTGAATGCCCTTGAAAATGTTAGGAAACATTTCTAAGTGTTCTTCATTTTCTCTAGGATCACTACTAGTGGAAGTGAAGACATTTAGCACCTTGCTGGGCACATAGTCCTATTGAAGGTGAGCTCCTCAAATGGAGGTCTCCACTTTACAGGTTGGAGTAACATTTTGCTACAAATTTTAATCTCATTCCAGATCTGAAAATACACCTGCTGCAATGACCACATGCTGAGGCATTCCTCTCAGGTAACAAAGTTGGGAGCAATGCAATTGTATCCCCTTCCTCCTGTCCTTTCCTTTTCCAGAGTATTTACAGTACCTCGGGAACATGCCCTTCATTTTACCTCTAATAAAATACTGTTTTTAAACTCAGCAGGAAAAACTGCACCCATGATGTACAAAAACTGCTCAATGACTGTCAGTCAACTGGCTTCATTTTAGGGTTCTATATTTCCAGCTTGTTTCCACAGGTGAGGATAAGTGCCAGTAAAAAAAAAATAGTATGAAGACCCACCTGGAATTGTCATAAATACTCTGAGGTAAAATGGAAATTTTTGTAAAGCCAAACTAACTAACTAACTAAACAAATAAATAAATAAATAAAAACTCCATAAAATGTTAACTGTCATTTGGAAATACATTTTTTGGGCTTGCTGATAAAATAAACCTGGTGAATAATTAATTACCTTTCCCTCAAAGCTTGACTTTGAAGTGATATGCATGCTATAGTCATCTATGTTCTAGCAACTGCAATGAAACCAGGGATAAAAGTGAGCCATGTTGTCTTAATTTGCTTTTTATTGCTGTTAAAATAACTCACTAAAACCTCTTAAGGAGCAAAGGGTTTATTTGGCTTATACTTCCCTATCATAGTTCACCATTGAGGGAAGTCAAGGCAGGAACTCAAGGCATAATCCTGAAGGCAGGAACTGAAGCACAGCACATGGAAGAAAACTGCCACTGACTTTCTCTCCATGGATTCATCAGCTTGCTTTCTTATATAGTCCATGACTACCTGCCAGGTATGACACTGTCCACAGAGGGCTGCACCCTCCAGCATCAATCATTATTCAAGAAAATGTCCTAGCAGACACCTTATAGGGCAATGTGATGGAAGCATTTTCTCAATTGGTGTTACTTCTTCCCAAGTGAACCTAGCCAGTGTCAAGTTGAACAAAAACCTAACCAACATTATTGATCCTTGTCAGTCTGACATATAGACATATCACTTTTAAACCAATAACCTTGCCTTTCTGATTTATCCCCAGGACACAGTCATAAAAGCAAAGCAAAACCAAAAATTCAACAGTGTGAATAGCTCAGTGTACAATATCTGGGAATCACAACCTTCTGGGCTTCAGAAGGTCTGAGTAGCTCTGCTTCTTCAGCTCTTCCTTCTACAGTACACACTCAGTTTGTCCCGGAGGCTTAGGCTACTTCTACTCCACACCTGCTACTTTCTTTAGCAGCCCATTATTTGGTGGGTATTCACAGCAATTGGCCTATTCTTTCACCAGTGGATTCTCCTCATCCATATTCAGGGACCCCCAAGCCACAAATGGAACCAAGTTGTGATGGTTTGAATAGTAATGGCCCCCATAGGCTCATGTATTTGAATTTTTGTTCATTAGGTAGTGGTGCTACTTGAGAGGGTTTAGGAGGTATGGCCTTGTCAGATTATGTGTAACCTTATTGGCGGAATATCACTAGGGATAGACTTTGGGGTTTCGAAAGCTCAAGCTAAGTCCAGTGTCTCTTTCCTGCTGCATGTCAATCCAGATATGGAACTCTCAAGCTACCTCACTACTACCATGTCTGCCTGGATGCCACCATGTTCCCTGCCATAATGACAATGGACTAAACCTCTCAAACTGTAAGCAAGCTGCAATTAAATGCTTTCCTTTATAAGAGTTGCCGTGGTCATGGTGTCACTTCACATCACTAGAACACTAAGACGTAAACCTAAAATTCCCCAAGACACTTTGACATGAGTTTCCACAGTAACTGAGGCTGCACCTTCACTAATGACCTCTCTCTGCCTCTCATCCTGCCAAGCTTCAGCTTCTCTCCATGACCCCTCCATCCTGCAGTGCTCACACTGCCAACACAAGTACCACACGGGAGACTCTTGCACATTACCAGTTTTAGCTGACAATAAGAGTTGCAGCCTTGGAGCCCTCTGGACAATAGCTTCCATGTACTAAGAATATAATTTGGAATTTCACCTCAGTGATGATGGTCTTCTCTTAACCACAGCTGATTCGTCAGCCCCAGCTAACCAGCATCAATTTTCTCAAAATCAAGATTTGATTTTCATTTCAATGGTGATGGTATCTTGTTAATCACATTTGACCCATCAGCTCCAATGACCAGAAATCACACATTCTTAGTTCAATAAATATTCCACAGATATCCATGATAGAGTATTTGCTTTCCTTTGAAACTTCAGAAGTCAGACTTTCATTTTCTGCACTGCTATCAACATTAACTTCTAGGTTTTTAGAGCAGCTCATTAAACTCTGAACACTCAATTGATTTTCTAGCCCAAAATCCCAAAATTTTTGACAATCTTCCCACAATAACCTTGCCATATCTGTCAGAGCAATGCCTCTTGGTACCGATTTGACAAGACAAATAAACAAAAATAAAGCTAACCAGTATATATGTGAACTATTAGGTCTCATGTTCCTTAATCTGTAAGAAAGGACCCTTAACTTCCTTGCTACTTTGGATCTCTCTCTGTGAATCATATGTGGACATCCAATGACCAACTTCTATTCAACACAATTGAACCCTTGTCAACCTGACACATAAACACAACACTAATAAACCAATAACCTTGCTTTTCTGATTTATCCCCAGGACATTTTTACAATAAAATCAACTTGAAACCAAAAATTCAACAGTATAAAGAGCTCAGTGTCCCATATCTGGGACTAACAACCTTTTGGGTTTCAAAGATACCTCAGCCTGGCATTATTATCATGGAGCCATGGTCCTTTTCTTAACAATCACAAGAATAGCTGTCTTATAGGGCACAGGAATGGTTTTAGGATAAAATTTAACCTTGATTGAAATTCAGAATCAAAAACAAACAAAAAAGCAAATTTTGAACAAAGCCAAGCTGCCTCCCTGCCTTCAGAAGTTGAATGGTGGCTGGTGTGAACTGTTTGAAACAACCTTAAACAGGATAATTACAGAAGAAACTAGATAAACTATGCCTGGCTTCTATGGGAAGTATTTCTAAAATTCTTGCTCAAGGGAGATGTAAAAATGTCTACCTCTCCTTCTAAGATTCTAATGACAAACCTAGGAACAATTCCACCTAAGTCACTCTGGGTCACCAATGAGTTTATTGTATTTCCTTACAGGGCGTCCAATGAGGAGTTACTTACAGGGTGCTCTCCACAAAAGGTGGTACTAAAAGCCTCTGCATGTGCACTGTTCATCTATAGGCTGTATGAGCAGTGGCCCAGCCCTAGACCCTCACCCTCCTGCCTTATATTCTGGGCTGAAAAGGACTTCCGGGTTCTCCACTTCTAGTTATAGAGCAACTACAGGAAATCCAGAGATCACAGAGCCTTGAGCAGAGTGTGATTGCTCAGTCAAGGTAGAAAACAGTATGTGAGTGGCTGACTTCTAGGGAGAGTAGGATTTTCATTCTAGAAAAGGGACACCATGCTTGCTAAAGTGCCTGGAAGTACATCAGTTGCCATCACAACGACCAGTTGCTATCCTTGAGCTCAGTGCTCTACACAAACCACAGGGACACCCGTGTAACACAGAGAGGGAAATTTTAGAGGTCAGAATGCTTGAGCTCATTATAGACTACTGTTTAATGTCTTCCATGGGCTTGGCTAACAAGGACGTGACTTCCCTCAAAGTCAGCTCTGGAGCATGGGTGCCCTATCAATTCTCAGGATATGGAGGCTACCAGCAGTTGTGGTTTGAAAGAAAATGCCCCCCCCAAGGGAGTGGCACTACCGGGAGGCGTGGCTTTTTTGGAGTAGGTATGGTCTTGTTGGAGGAAGTGTGTCAGTGTGGAGGTGGGCTTTGAGGTCTCATATATGCCCAAGCCACACCCAGTAAGACAGACTACTTCCTGATGCCTATGAGTCATGATGTGAGAACTCTCAGCTCCTTCTCTAGCACCATGTCTGCATGCATGTTGCCTTGACTCCTGCCATAATGACAATAGACTAAGCCTTTGAACTGTAAGCAAGCCACCACAATTAATTTTTTTCCTTTATAAGAGTTACTATGGCCATGGTGTCTGTTCACAGCAATAGAAACTCTAAGACAAGCAGAAGCAGCATAGCGGGAAGCTCCTTACCTACAGTGAGCTTGGTGCATAGGCCCTTACTGGACAGCTTCAGTCAGTCCATTCAGAGTGTCCAGCACTGGACTCCACATTCCCAGTCTTCAATAATGATGACCCCACTCCTTAAGCCCCTTGGTAAAAATCTTAAAATGAAAAACAAATAAATAAATAAAAACGCTGCACTACTGAGTCTTATTCTGCAGTGATGAAGGCTTACACCTAGCCATATAGATGGATAATCCTCTAGTATTTCCCAGAGGCCATGTGCAAGTATGGAAGAATTGTACAAGTGAATTATCTACAAGTGAGCCCAACTGAATTCCTTAACTTGATGGTTGTTTGGCTTGGAGGGACTCTCCACCCCTTTCTCGAACTCTTATATCCTCCCTGTCCCATTTCCTGCAAGGGGCACTAAGTCCCAGAAGGGGTGACATAGATATTTGATTATTTTCCTCCAATTGTAGTGAATTGTACCTAATTCTCATCCTCGTTCTTCTGTCTCTAGAATGTGGCAGTTGGTGAGTCTCAGTGGTATCCCTTCTCAGACAAATCACAAATGAAAGGGAAGAAAATGGGAAACAGAGAAATATAAAATTCAGACCCTGACTGCATTAATAACTCATGGATGTAAACATTAATGCTTGGAAGGCACCTTAGCAGATGCATCACATCCCTCCAATAAAACAATCATGTGGCTTCTCCATGACGTCTACATGAACCTGTAGTTCTACATGATCCTGCCTATAGAACCAAATGTGTGTTCTCTTCCATGGATGGGTCTTAAATCAACTGGTGAGCTTTTGGTTGTATATAAAGTAGTTGGATACTGCTGCATCAGCAAGCAAATCTTGCATGGTAGTCTGTAGTGGAGCACATGGAGTCCATCATTAAGTATGACTGCTGGTGACAGCTGTCCCCCAGAAATATGCATAGTGCTTTCTGGCACTATGAACATCAGATTTTGGGTTTGTAATGGGGGGGGGTGAGGAGTGGCTTCTAGTTTAATCTCAGTTTGATTTCTCCCTTTTTCTGTGCTCACTGCATGTGGTATAGCTAGTGATATGATTTTACCATATTGTTCTGGTATGTAACCAGCATCCATGCAAGATACTTTATCATTTCAGAGTCCTCTGGGAACTCCTTAGTCAATATTTCACTGGGGTGGGCTACTAACTCCTGGCAGTGTGATTCTCATTGAAGAAACACATGGCTTCTGGGAAGGCCTTCTTCCACCCACATAGGGTTCCTTCTGCACCTAAGGCTTTCCACTATTATGTCAGCAACCCATTCTTTCTGTCAACCTTCCCTAGCATTACATGAGAGGTGGAAATGCATTTCACACAGTTGCCTCAGCCCAGGTTTGCACACTAGTGTTCCTTAAATGAGTGCTCCTGTCGTGATCAATTCTCAGTAGGACCTATACATGAGAGAGAGATGGGTAAGGCCCTTGATGGTTGCTTCGCCTCTTCCTGGATTGCAGAGAAGAGCATGTGTAAGAGCTGTGACAACATCTACACAGGTGAGAAGACAGTTGCACCCCTCTCAGACTGGCAGGATCTCTGTATAATCTACTTGCCAGTTCCTTGTGGGACAGATTGACTTAAGTACTTGTTCTGTCCTAACATCCATCCATGGGGGCTATAAATAAGAATAATCCTCACAAGACTAGCATCATGCTGAATTTCATCACCAGCCAAGGCTCCTGTGTTACTACTGTCTATACAATTCTTAGCTCATTCCATGAACTCCAATCTCTCCTCTCTCTCTCTCTCTCTCTCTCTCTCTCTCTCTCTCTCTCTCTGTCTCTCTTTCTCTGTCTCTGTCTCTCTCTCTCTCTCTCTCTCTCTCTCTCCTCTTTCTAGTCACAGTGTCTATGTTTATTACTACAGCGGCTGATACCATCAGCGTACCTAGCATCAGTAGGTATTGGAGGCATCTCTTGGCTGGAAAGTCAGTTACAGGAGGCAAGGAGATACTGGCCCCAGTACACCAGTACCACCTACATGACATTGGTGATCTGACTTGCTGACAGTATACCTCACTGCTCATTTGCATATCATCTTTGTAGCTTTGGGTTTTGTACTACCCCTGAAAGAGAATAGGCCAAAAGACATGTGACCCACTCATTTATAGAATAGGTTGGTTTTAAGGAAGCTAAAGTGAAGTCAGTAATGGACTCCACCTGGTACAGTGCCTTATATACCACAGGAACATTGTTCTGGGTGGTGTACTGAGTATTGGAACCATCCCATGACATGGGCCAAAACTCTATTAAGACTGTCTACTTCAATTATCATTGTCATAGGCTTTAACTAGAACCCCAGGGCTCCTTGTGTGAATTCTATTAGAAAGGGACAGAGGTGTTGGAGCATTGAGGAACACATCTGCTCAACCTGTTTGACAGTAATTTGGGGTTGTTCAAAGGGCTTTTCCACCCTAATGTCATGGTGTATCTCTTTTTTGTACCAGATTGTACAGAGGATTGTTGGCCTGAGTAAGGCAGGGCATAAAACTTCTATATCACTTTTTGCCCTCAGAGGTAATTGTAAGAGTTTATCTTCCTTGTTGAGTATCTTGTATATCCTACATGACCACAAACATTTTATCACCTCTTATACTTGTCACAGGCTACCATAGGGCTCAACATTGCCACCGATACTCCATAACAATTTCATGATCCTTGCTGATTTTGTTTCTTTCTTAGGTCTTTCATAAGCACAGTCACTTCTGCACCAGTGAACTGAATATCATAATATTGCTTCCTGAATACTCTGCTCCCTCAGCAGTGCCTTCCTGTCATAGGAGCTAATCCATCTGGGACTGACTCCCCTCACATTGCTTTAGATTGTGAAGCATTTTTCTCAAGGAGAGATGATTGGTGGCTGTATTGTGAAGTTTCTCTGTTTTTGGAGCACCCAAACAGATCCAGTCTATCCCAAGACCTCACCAACCAGGCATCAAGGGGCTTCTTTGTTGCTGGTTTGAAAGTCTTCCCTAGCTCCCCAACATCTCTCTCTGATTACTACAGTTCCCCGAATCAGCCTTTTACTGTGACCTCAATCAACATACCCTCTCTATGTTATGGGTCATACCTGAAGGGCAATCCCTGTCATTTCTTGGCCACTCTCTTCCCCATCACTACCTGACTCCTTCCATTGGTTCTCAGTTTTGGAGTCCCAGGAGGGGGTCTGTATCACTGATGTAATTTGGACTTCCCCCTCCTTTTGACACCTGAGTAGGAAAAGCAAACAAACAAAACAATCCCCAGCAGCCAACACCTCCATCTCTTCTCCTTTTTTCCCAATTTACTCACTAAGTCAAAGGCTAGTACAAAGACACCAAGTCTTAGGGCAATTTCTCCCTTGTACCTGAAGTCTCCCTCTGGGCTGCTACCTCAGCTTCGACAGATACCTTATTGGCTGCCTCTCCAGCTACTTGCTGATACCTCTGCTCCTGGTGAATCATACACAGGGAACATCATGCCTGTTCTAGATCTACAACTGTTCTCAGAGCATCTCCATACATCCTAGATGGACTGCATTCATCAAGTAGGTGGTCCACTTCATCCTGGGACTTCCACTAAAGTCTCTGCCCTGGTATCCTAACCTTAGTTACATACCTTAATTACTCTCAGCCCTATTCTTGCCCTTGCTACAAAGGGACAAATCAACATGTCAAAATTTCTGCTGCAAACTAGTTCCTCCACCCCTGCCACAATTTCACAGTTCCATTCTCCATATCAGGAACAACATGATTGCTCTTACCAAACTCATCCTCTCTCGATGTATCCTGCAAACTGTTCTAAAAATTGCTAAAATTACTTCCCAGGGAGAGGTATAAATAACGTCTACTCCTCCTTCTATAATTCCAATAACCAAAAGAGGTACAATTTCTCCAATGTTTGCTCTAGAAAATGTGTTTATTGGACTTACTTATAAGGCATTGGTGTGGGTGTTCCTTCTCAGGGGCCTCCCTGGAAAATCTTTAAGTAGCAGAGATAATGATTTTTCCATAGCTGCAGAGCTGGTTCCTTCTTTCCCTCAATCCTTCCTGGCCTATATACTCTAGTCCTCTCCCCCTCTCCCAGACTACATGCAATTAGGGCAAATTTGAATAAATGGGTGAGATGGAGTGGCTATTTAAACAGTCAACAATATCAACAGGGATTGTCTTTTGCAAGTGAGCATAGGTAAAGTCTAGAAGAGGGCAGCTGGTTGAATCAGAATATTTTCATATGCAATGGGTCTCTCCAAGAATCCACTGGGAAGAAAAAAAAAATGTTGGAAATCAATAAATTGTTTTTGTCATATTTGTAAATGTGTTGTCCATGGGTATGTTCTGCTTCCTCCTAGTTACTGTGGGCAATTCACCCAAGGGGATCAACTGGTATAAGGACTATCAGGCTGAAATGGTAATACTGGAGTGAAAGAAAACCCAAACCACTTCATTCCAATTAAAATAAGGGTGGTCATTTAAGAGCCTGAGTGTGGGGATAGGGGAGAGGCAAGAGAGGGACCAGGGAGTGGCCTTGATGCATTTCCACTAGCCTACTAGGCCTCCTTGGACTTTAAATGGAATGGGGGTTTAAAAGGTTTTTGTTAGAGTGAAGTACATCTGAATTATTTCTGAAGGTTTATTATTATTATTCTATTAGTTCACTTGATCGATGATTCTGAAGTATTTTGATAGTTTTGTCAACACCAAGAATCACAGAAAATATCCCTTGAAGTCAGGATGTAAAAAAATAGTAATTCTGTGACATGTGAAAACATCAATTAGCAAAGTATGTCTAGTGGTAAATTGCCATTGGTTCCCTGCTGACAAATAAGGGGGGATCTGTGATTGGTATGCAAAATGAATAAAAAAATATTCTTAATAAAAAAACAAAAAAAGAACCACTGCATTAGAGTCCGTGAGTTTATCTTAGAAAGTCATAAAAAAAAAACATAATCATAAACGTGCCACAAAGAAGGGCAGGTGGCAGACTGTGTGTAACTGAACATGGCACCTTTCTCCATGTTTCTGAGCTGCTGGACAGTTTCTGGGACAGTGTTTCATTTCTGCACTCAAGGAGGAAACTGAGTGGTTATTTCAGGAGAATGCATTTATCTATCAGGCTGGCAGCCATTCCCCCACACTATTGATATTGATTGGTCTTTAAAATCTGGGGGGAGTTAGTTACAACTGGATGACTTTAAGTCTTCAAAGATATATTCCAGAGGAAAATTGCAGCTAAATCTCACTTATTGCCTCACAGACGATCCTAAAATCTTAGTGCATACATCAGTTTTAGACACCATGAAACCATTTAGTTTTTAAATGATTAAAAAATAAACAGCATCGGACAACAGATTACTCTATAGCTGAGACAAACAGGAGTGCTTTATTAGAAAATTAAGCAGTTTGTATGCTAGGTATTTTTAGAGTGAGGCATGCAGAGTTATTACTAATCCTCTTGTATTTGCAAGTTTCCTTCTTTGTAAGGTATGCTTGAAAGTGGTTAAAATGGAAAAAATGAACAGTCTGCTGGCCATATTTCTTTCGCTATGATGGAGCCTTCCTGGATGTAACCACCTCTGCAGAGGCATAAGGAATGTCAAGAGCTGGTATTCTCAGGCACAGAGAAAACCACAGCAACAAACAACCTCCTCAAAGCCTTCATCTTCCTTTAACTATGTCCACACATGAAGCAAAAGACAGATTTATTTTTCCAATATCTGTCCCTAAGGTACAGATAGATATAAGCAGAACCACTTTTCTGTCAAAACCTCACTAAGGCCCTTGATAGGGGAAAAAAATATCACAAGCTGTCCATGGTTGGATCGCCCAGCACTCCTTTCTGAACTACAGAATAGTACCACCTTTCTCAAGTCCCATGTTCTGTAAGTCTATTATTCAATGTGTGTGGGTGTTTTGGCTGCATGTACATCTGAGCACCATGTGCATGCAGTATCCTTGGATGCTGGAGAAGTTGTCATAGCTCCAGGTACTGAGTTACAGACAGTGGGGAGCCACCATGTAGGGGTTGGAAATTGAAACCAGGTCCCTGGAAGAGCAGTCAAAATGCTCTTAACCACTGAGTCATCTTTCCAGCCCACAAAATACTATTTTAGTTTTTACTTTTATATCTATAGCCAGTTGCTTTGTCCAGTACAGGCTTTCTACCTTCAATTTTGGGTCTATATGTTATGCATATATTAATTTCTAAGTATGTAAATATGCATAATAAATATATAATGTTAAGCCATTATTTTTAACTAGTTATAAGAAGAAACAGAAAGATAAAAATTTGCATGTAATTGCATAATAATTATCTTTACTAGTGGACAGATATCAAATTATCTTGTTTAGGTTGGAAAGCTATTATATCACCTGCATTTTGAAAGATAAATTAGCCAGATAAAGTGTTTTGGTCAGTTTTGTCACTGTCTTGACGAGCCCAGAGATTTTCTTACAAATCTTTACACTCAGGTGAGTGGTTGATTTTCTCTTGTTGCTTTTGAAGACTGTCTTTCACTTTCAGTATTTTTATTATGATCTGACCAATGGTGAATCTTGACGCTTATCCTACACAAAAGCTCACTAGATTTCAAGGGAATAAGAGAATAAACTAGTGTGTGTGTGTGTGTGTGTGTGTGTGTGTGTGTGTGTGTGTGTGTGTGTGTGTGTGATTTAGGAAGTTTTCTGTCACTGTCTATTCACATACTATGTATGCCCCAATGTTTTCTCATGTCTGCAACTTCTATTACACACTTGTAGGTACATATGATGTCATCTGCACTGACAGATTCCTCCAACAATAACCTCCATCATTCTTCAGAGTCTTGGTTCATTTTTGAAATCTATTTTTCTTTGTTTATTGGATCACATAATACTTACCCTTTGATAATATGGATAAGTTGGCTAATTCTTTCATCTTCTTTCATTTAAATCTAGTCTTGAGTTATCTCAACTGATTCTTTTAACTCACTATTGTAATACCAGAGTTAGGGCTAAATCCTCCAGGGATTCTCAGTGGACCAGGCTTGCCACCCATTCCAGAAAGGCCATTAGAGAGGAGTGGTGTGAATATAAGAGAAGAGCTTTATTAAGAGTGAAGGACAAACCCCCAGTCATCTATCTTCCACGTGCTTGCTGCTCAGTGTTACATGAGAAGGAAGTGACATAGACAAAGCCTGAGAACTCCTACCACGCAAGCCTGCCATCTTGGTTGGTAGTGGTCTTGCTGATCTTTCCCTTCAGCTATCATCTCCATAGTCACACAGCTGGAATTATTGTTGGTGCCAGAAGGCCTCTGCTGCTTAGGAGTTTCATTTCAGGCTTTTGTCCTAATGCGTTCATTAGTCAGGCCTTCCACAGTACAAGGAGAACTCTAAACAGCTCAGAAGGAAAGAGAGGAAACAAGATGGAGTCAGACACAAAATGGAGTGAGCTAGGGCTGTGGCCTCATTACAGTGTACAGACTGAGACTTTTCTGCATCTTTATTAATATTTTCTACCTTATATAAAATTCTCACCACCCAACCCTCTCCTGTTTTAAAGATGCTTTTCTTTAGTTTCATGAACACCTTTTCTTTAAAGGATTATTTTTAATTTGACAGACATCTGCTTAGACTTCCACATTGTTTTTTCTTCTATCCTATTGGTCATGCTTTGCTCTTTCTTTGCATAGCTAATTTTTTGTTGCTTCATTTTGTTCATTGATATTTTTTTTTTCAATAGACATGTTATAGGTAGTTTTATCAACTCTGGATGCTACATACTCCTCTAGGATTTGCTCTCACTATCTTTTTTGTTTCTTTAGTGACTGGCTTCACTATTTAATGAGTCTAAGTTTCCCACTCCCACATCCTTAAGCCTCTAGTGTCACCCCTCATGGATTGTATTTCTGAGCATGTCCAGAATCACCTGTGATGACTATAGTATCAGCAGGAGTCACTGTCATTCTCCTAACCAAACCCAACTCTTTCAAGTTTTACTGAGTGCTGAGTTGCTATTCCACTGGTGTCATAAATATTCCAGAATTATTCCAGTCAAGATATGGCCTCTAAGTAAAGAGTTTATAAGATCCATGTCCGGCATGTGTCCTAACCCCAGCAGCCTACTCCTAGATATGTGTTCACTCCTAGTTTCCACTAGATGAACTAGTCCCAGCCTACTTTGCATTTTCCCTGAACCCACAAATGCCTTTCTAAGTGCCTTTCACCATAGACTCCCTTCTTCCTGAGAATGTGCTTCGAGTTGAACTTCTCCATATTCTGCTGCATATGGAGTCTGTTCCTCCCTGGGAGTATATTTTCATGTACACTTTATTCCTACCTTGACTTCCTCTACCTTCCTTAGTAAACTCAGGAGCAAGAACTCTGGAGTCAAGGGGACATAATAATAGACTTTTCTTGCATGACAACCATTCTCCAAGGGGCTACACAGTCTGTTGAGGGCAGAGGCAACAGTCTGAAATTATAGCTTCTCCCTGTTGGGATATAACTCCCAATTCAGTCAGGGTACAATTGATGCATCATATTCTTTGGATGCAGGATCCAAGGCAGAGCCTGGGGCTGATGGAGGCTGGGCAGCAGGAAAGGCCACACTGTGGTGGACTCAGCACTAAGGAAGTAAGAAGGCAACCGTGAACATCATTTCTTGTTGTGCAACATTCACCATGAGAATAAAAGCCATTCCAATAAAGATAATGGGGCTCATCACAGTTCAGTCCTGGTTAAAGCCCCTGGTCAGCAGGAATCGGATGTGGCTCTCTGGAATCTGTTCACAGCATTTATAGACCTCCCTTATGAAAATTCTCCAATGGGTCTGACTCCATTTTCTGGCCTCTTATTAACAGCCTTCCCTCCACATTCCAGGCTCTTCGCTGAACCTACTCTCAGCCCCATAAAGCTGGAAAAATATAGAAGACTAAAGTCTACTTCTGAGAAGAAGACTCTTAGGGTGACTTGAATTAGAAATGTCTGCCACAGCCTTCTGTATTTGAGCACATTATCTCCAGTTAGTAGTTCTGTTTGGGGGAGGTTTAGGAAGTTAGGCCTTGCTAGAGGAAGCCTTCATGTGTGTGATTTAGCATGTGAGCGCTCAGCTTCTTCCTCCAGACACCATGCCTGCCACCTGCTGCCATGCTTCCATGCCATGACGAACTCATCCCCAGGGAACCAGAAGCCCAAATAAACATCTTCTATAAATTGCCTTGGTCGTGGTGTTTTTATTACAGCAACAGAAATGTAGCTGATACATCCTCTGACTGGGATCAGGAAGGAGAGAACTATAAAAGTCTTCATCAGATTCTCTTTCTGAACAGACTAGAAAGGCAAAGGAAATCATCAAACCTGCTCCTGACATTGTAGGTTCTTCCATTCATATTCAAATTTTCAGAGATTTTTTTTCCCCTTAAAAACCTCTTTTTATATTATTTCTCCCTTTAAAACCTTTAGCAAAGGCATTAAACAAATGGCTGCTTTTCTAATAGTTTTTATCAGATTCACTGCTGTATGGGTTGGTGGAGAATGTAACAGTCATGCTGTGTTCAGTCACAGGATGCACATTCACTTACTGTCTCATTCCCACCAATTCCCACAAGTGCCCTCTTTCTAATGTGATCCAGAACAGAGGCCTGAACAGATTTCTTAGACTATAATGTGATAGGCTAGCATAGCTACCTACTGAATTGTTAGTGAGAGCATAGAAAGAATAAGACAAGGATTTGCAGAACTGAGAAATTTACTAAGGAACTGTCCTTGGGGAAATATAAGCACACTCTTGTCATCAGTTTACTGAAAATGGCAGAGTGAGAAGCCATTACCATCTTTTCTGTCAGCTTATGGATTCTAAAGCAGTGTGTTAGTAATTGCCATTTACAATCAAATCCTTTCTAAATCTCTAAGCAAATATTGCGGGGCTATACAGAAGCCCTTTCATTGAGATGTTATAGAGCATTACCTTGAGACAATACAAAATAATAAAGCTGTACAAGAGGCTAAGTTTCAAGGTAGCCCAGGGAGCACAACGTGTTGGTCTTAGAGTCTAGCACAGTTTTCATGATCTGTACTGAAAAATCGGTATTCCCAGACGAAAAACAATCATTTCTCCTCAGCTATGTGAGTCTGGGAAAAAAATAATCAAAGGTAGGTGCCATTTCATTCGCAGTGAGATTTTACATATTTCTTTCCCCAAATCTCATGAGCACATTGGGTATAAGAAGGCTCATTTTCTAAACTGTTAATCAAATCTCTTAAGCTCCATACAAAATTAAGCGTAATTATGGACAAATTAATGCTGATACTTAATGACCGGGACTAATTAATTTTTGCCATCTTGTCTATGGAACCAAATAATTGTATGTCAAATAAATATAATCTCTTCATGACAGCTTGCTTAAGACTGAATTTTGAAATCTCTCACCATAGGAAAATAAAAACTTAGATCTATATCTGTTGTCAGCTAAAAGAATCTGTAATGGGCTAACATGAAAATATGGATTATGTCCAACCTTCTCCACATTATTAGGTAATAAAAAAATTGAAAATAAAAAAGGCATCTCTAGTAACAGACTTATCCATGAAATTATTTTGGCTAATTTTCCTATGTGTAAATATAGAATTTTATATATAGCAAAATGAATATGGCATTAGATAGACTAATTGTTACAGTGAGCCTTAAATAGTATAATTATATATACATATACACACACATATATATTACAGTTAGTAGCATAAAAATGTTTAATTTGTTGCTGTTTCTTTTTCTTTTTATTCTTTTTTTTATTCTATTCAGTTTTGGGCTTATTGGTTTAGTTTTGAAAATGGACCTTGCTATTTAGGCCAGGCTGGGTTCAAACTCATAACCTGCCTCTAGAGGGAAAGTTTAATCTCACATTCCTCCACTCCTACCCCGTTTTACCCTCTAATGCACTCTCAAAGCTGAGAAAAGGTCATGTTTGACTTTTAAGCTTTGAGTTAGAAACTAAAGCAGGTACTTAGTTCAAGTGATTATTAAACTAACTCATAGGGTATATTCTCCTGTGTAATGTGGCTGTTCTCCAGGAAGATGGCCATAATTATGAATGTCCTAATCAGATGGCTGAAGGGAAACTTTAGTGATTACTCCTAAAACATCACTTTGAGTAGTTTGGAAATTCTTTTGACTGCCCAGAGAAGGCTTTGAGGAATCTGTTTCTGACTTAGCCGAACTGTTAAATTTCTGAAAATAATAGTCCATTTCCTCAAATAAGACTGAAGAAGTGGGCATGGGCTCTGTAACAAGTGCTGGGTGTTCACCCAGACCACTAGTGAGGTTCATTTTGGAGAGCAGTAAACTCAGAAACAAAGAAATTCTCTATGGAAAGTCAACAGCAAGTCAGAACTGATGATATCTGGCTTTGCTTTCAGGATTCATCCCTACAGTGAACAGGATCATTCCCATCATCTCTCTCTCTCTCTCTCTCTCTCTCTCTCTCTCTCTCTCTCTCTCTCTCTCTCTCTTTCTCTCTCTCTCTCTCTCTCTCTCTCTCTCGTGTGTGTGTGTGTGTGTGTGTGTGTGTGTGTGTGTGTGTGTGTGTGTATGTGTGTGTGTATGTATGTGTTTACAGTGTTAAGGGGTTCAGCTCTGTTGGCACAGCACATCCCAGCAGAGGTCACCAGATCACCTAATGCTTACTATTGAGAGAGAAAGAAGGAGCCAAGTCCCAACCACCCACTTACAGGATGCTCCCAATATTGGATCCCCTCGTAGGCCCCACTATTTCCCAGTAACAATCACCTGGGAACCACACAGGCAACCAGAGAAAGCCCAGATGCTTAGTGACTGAGCTGAATAGCTGCCGCTTCCAAGCTGGATTAGAAATCACTCAGAATGTTGAGAATTTACAACTCTTACAGATGCTGCTGCCTCTGCTTCTGAGAAGAGTGTCTTCTTTTATCGTCTATGTAAGATCTTATTTTTAGCATCCCTTTAAACAGAATGAACAGTTAAAGTCCAAAATGAAAATATATTGAGATTGAAAGAAATCAGAAGACAAGACAGCCAAGTGTCTAAAACTGAGAGGAGCCAGGAAGGGATGACTAATGGTGCTTCTGCAAGATAATTGGGATCTATTTAGAAAGGGGCATTTGTAGTTTGTACAAACCTACTATATGAAAGACTTTCCATATTACAAGGTATGGTTCCTATGGCCACAACCAGCTTGGGGCTGGCACCAAAATTGCAGAGGGGAGGAGCCAACTGAACCATTTGCCAACTTCTCCAGGGTAAGTACTCCCACCACTACCAAGTCCAAGTGACTAATTTGACATCAGCGGACGCCCAGGAAGAGGTGTGAAAACCCTATTGCTTCTGGAACCAGCTCCAGAAACCCACTAAGAGGGACTTGATTATGACCTGATACCTGTGGCTAAATAAGATGAAAACTTCACATTCATGATATTGTCTTGTCTCCTTCAGTCTAAAGCAGAAGATCAAGCTAGCTTATCTTCACCAGAGATGAAGAAGAAAAACTCCTCACTTCCCATAGGGAGAGCAGATGTTAAGGCACCAATTCCTCTGCTGTGAACATGGAGACATAATTAAATGGTGAAAAGCCTTTGAGTTTTAATAACCCAGAGTTGAAAGTGCGCCCAACACCAGGAGCTTCTATGAGTTAGAAGCAAAATAAAAAAGGAAGTTGAAATTCAAGGCAACAAACCAAGACGGATATCAAATACAGGGACAACTTTAACTTTTACTGCAGGGCCTTGTGAAAAATCATGCTCTAATTTATCACCTCTTTCTGTTTTTAAGAGTTTGATCTTGTATCTATTTAATATATGACTATTCTAATGGGAGATCTTCTTCCAATTGATATGGTCTATTTCCTCTCAAGGAAATGTTGGTCTATAGTTATGGTAGCCTTCCATTCCTGTAATAATTGTCCAAGCTCATCAACTTATTAAGAAAGGTTTACTTTGACTCTCAAGGTTAGAGTTTCTAGTCCATGAGTCACTTGTTCTGATGGCTTGCCTGTCAAGAAACTGTAAGGCAAAAAGATAAGTGTAAAAAACCAAGGGTTGTAGTCTCAGTAACGCCTTCAGGGGCACTTTTCCAGTAACCTAGAAACCCATCGCCAAGGATCACTACAGTCTGGGGACAATGCCTATAACACACAGACCTTTGGGGAACATTCCAGGTGCAAATTATAGCAATACTGTGATAAAACAAGGAACTTGTTCTATGAAACAGGCCATTCACTATAGTGATATTTTATTTATACTGAAATGTGATTTGTATGTTAATAAATAAAGTTGCCCCAGGGGTCAGAGCTATGAGCAAACCATAGCAAAAGCTGGGCGGTGGTGGTACATGCCTTTAATCCCAGCACTTGGTAGTCAGAGTTAGGTAGATCTCTGTGTGTTCAAGGATACAGCCAGCATTGGAGACACATGCCTTTAATAGAAGACCTGGAGGTCTGTACAGACAGGCAGTGACTAGGAGGTCATGTGGTTGGGTTTACAACCAATGAGAAGGCAGAACAGAAACTCTATAAAAAAGACAGACACAGGAAGTAGGTCTCTTTCAGAGAGGTACAGCAACAGCGACAGTGAAGGGTAAGGTTTTTTAGGTCTTAGCTATTGCTCTGACCTCTTGGTTTTCACCTCTGTATTGGCTCTGTGTTTCTTATTTAATGAGAATATAATGTAACAGTTGGTTACATCTACAATTCACAATATGGAGGTGATTTTCTTTAGAAACTTTTCAAAAAGTGGTAGTACATAGCAGATTCTTTTTAAACCAGAAAACATTAAGCCACATTTGTGAAAGATACCTATCAGTTTTAAATATCTTATTACATCAGCTTTCTTTTGAAAATAACAATTTTGGGTGCTTTTCATGACATAGAAAGTTCTTTTTAAGTCACCTTCTAGTGCATTTTTAGAGCAAGCAATGTTTCTATGAACTTGTTTACACTGAAGACACACAGGCAAAGGTGTAACAGCAAACCCTCTCCCTCTATCCTCAGCAATTCCTTCTTCTCCAGCTTCCCTGGTCTAGTCAGTTCCTTCAGGCCACCTCTCCATTGTGATCTCCTCACCTATCTCCATGATCAATGACCCATTTCTCACCTTGTAGGAGATGCCATTCACCAATATCTGGTTGATACTTTTAAACACCAACTTTATATTTTTTATGAATTAATGTATATAATATATATATATATATTTCATTTTACATACCAACCACTGTTCTCCCTCCCTCCTCTTCTCTTGCTCCTCCTTTCCTCTCCCAACCCACCCCCATCCACTCCTCAGAAAGGGTAAGGCCTCCCATGGGGAGTCAACAAGGACTGGCACCCTCAGTTGAGGCAAGACTATGCCCCTGCCCCCCATCAAGGCTGAACAGGCATCTCACCATATGGAATGGGCTTCAAAAGCCAGCTCATGCACCAGGGATTGATCCTAGTCCCACTGCCAAGGGTCTCACAAACAGACCAGGCTACAAAACTGTTGCCCACATGCAGAAGTCTTAGTTTGGTCCCATGCAGACTCCCCAGATATCAGTCTAGTGTCTGTCCGCGAGCTCCCACAAGTTGAGGTCATCTGTCTCTGTGGGTTTGCCTCTCATGATCTTGACCCCCCCCCCTTGCTTCTATAATCCCCCTTTCTTCTCTTTGACTGGACTCCCATAGCTTGACCTGGTGCTTAGATGTGGGTCTCTGCATCTGCTCAACAATTAATAAATGGGACCTCCTGAAACCGAAAGGCTTCTGTAAGGCAAAGGACACCATAAATAAGACAAAACGACAGCCTATAGAATGAGAAAAGATCTTCACCAATGCCACATCTGATAGAGGACTGATCTCCAAAATATAATTGTTTTAAAAAATCCCAAAGATTAAAAAAAAAAAATAGACTGACACTCAGCACATAAAAGGAGGGGTGCAGAACTAGTCTCCAGAGCACTACCTGCTATTAAGAGAGATTTCAGATTAATCCAGCAGGTAGTAAATTTGTCTGATTTATGGAGTTTGAAAAGAAATGACTTTTTTTTTTAAATGACAAGAAGAACATTTTGTGCTCTCAGCTTTTGCAGCAATAGAAATGGTGTAACTAAATGAAAGAGAAAAATAAAGAAGCCAACCTGCCATGAAAGCCCCTCTCGTCATTTTTTTCTTGCTTCGCAGCCTCCGGGCTCTTTCCGCAGAGTCCTTGCTTTGTTGAGAAACTTTCCTCTCTGTGAGTGTCTTGATCTGGCATAGTTTTCATGCTTGAATAGTGACAAGGTAAGGACAAGAGAAGACCTAAGCTAACTCTTTTTTTTTCCAGCTGAGAAGAAAGAGAAGAGGGTAATATTTGCAACCCTTTTAATGAGTCAAGAATTGTCCAGAGAAAAAGACAGACATTCTAAGCAATGCCACGAAGTATTTTCTTGACTAGGTGGTATACGTGTGTGTGGTGGGACTAGATGGGGAGGGCTGAAGTACATGGTTTCTCCCTAGCTCCCTGGAGCCCCTTTTGTATAAATAAGCCTCTGTGCTGATCTATTTCATCTGTTGTGGCCGCTAACAACAGCATCTTATCAGATGTTTATTTAAATCCGACTCTTAATGTTACCCCCTCTTCTCTGTGTCTCATCAAGAAGCAACTCTTATTAGTATGTCTATTGTTCTTGTTCAGTTCATGCTTGGGCAGTCATATTGGTCAGACTTTGTGGGTATAGCTTCTGACATTGCTAGAAGACACACTCTTATAACAAACTCCCTGATCCTTTGGCTCTTACAATGTTTCTGCATTCCTCTTCTGCAATGATCCTTGAACCTCTGGTGGGGAGTTATAGATAATGTCTGTTGGGACTCAGCTCCATAACTCTGCATTTTGACAGTTTGTTGTTTTCTCTAGTCATTCCTAATCTGTTGCAAAGAGAAGTTTCCTTGATGAGGAGTGAGGACTATACTTACCTGTATGTATAAGGACAAATATTTAGAATGTAGCTGGGGATTATGTTGATTTAGTAAAGTGGTGGTCATAGGTTCTCTTCTAGGATTCATGACTTCACTAGCCCTGGAATAGTTGGCTAGGTTTTCAGGTACCAGGAATGGCTTATCTCTTGCTGAGCAGGTTTTCAGTCCAATTAGAGAGCTGTTGGTTACTGCCAATGTATACATGCTACTACTACACCCTTGGGGTTTTTTGTGCAATATTAATCTTTGTTGTGCTGACTGGGTGTTGTAACTGGATAGGACTGTTGTTTGCTTCCATGCTTTTCATGCTTGCATGATATCTCCTGAAATCATGAAAGCTAATCCTTGTGGAGGAGGTTTTGAGAGTGGATCCAGCTTAGGGTCGTCTGGGCCCTAGGTCTGAAGTGCACAGTATCTTCAGCAATTGGGACATATCTTCCACCTCTGCACAGGGGGTGTGGGGAATGCAAGAGTGATAGCAATAGCCTCTAACGTTTTGGAGTTGCTTGGGCAACATTGACCAACAATTCTAAAGAGGGTGTCTCGTACCTGGATTTGGGGGTTTTGTAAGGTGCTTTCTGGTTCTTGAAGAACATTGTCAGCCTATAATGGAATTCAATGTGTGTGTGTGTGTGTTTGTGTGTGTGTGTGTGTGTGTGTGTGTGTGTGTGTAATGTGGGTAGGGGAAAGCCCATGGAGCCTTGATCCTACACCAAGAACTGTAAGCAACTAAGGAATGCTGATAGCAGGAGAAATAGCATTAAAAGTTTTAATGTCTCAGTCTTTAAACCTCCACATTATCCAGGAGAACAGCCATTCTTATGAAATTGCTCTTTTCGTTGGTGATAATGCAGTCTCACAGAATTACTGGAAAAATTATATGCTTAAATCTCATTTGAAGAGCCAAAAACTTTTGGTTAAATACTGAGTTTATTCATTTTCTGTTGCTAGAATGAGCACATGGACCTGCCTATGTATAAAGAAATAAGGTTTCATTCACAATTATGGAGTCTAAAAGTCTAAGATCAGATGTTCCCATCACTTCTACTTCTGCCCAGGATCTCATGTCCTACAGCATCATGGGAGGATGCCTTGTGTAACTGGAGATCACAAATGGTGATACAGGAAGCCAGAGATTGAGAAATTAGATTGATCTTCATAACAGCTTTCTCTGAAGAATGCAGCCAGCTCCACAGATCACTGTGAATTCCTTCTGAGAAACAGCACTTTCACATCACAAGCCCCCACCTCACAAGGGTTCCAAGCTTCCCCATATTGCCACAACAGAGATGAAGCATCCAACATGTGAACTTTAGGGGTAACACTTAACTCAGCCAAACCACACCAGTAAAAAAATGGCTAAAATAGCAACAGTAGTCTTTTTATGGGAGTCTATTGTTTTCTGTCTCAGAAACACAAGGGCTATTGATTGGCGTGTGGAATGCTTTATTGCGTCTCTTAATCACAATTAATTACAAAATGATTTGTCTCAAGGGAGTCAAGTTCCTGGGCATATCCTTTATATGGCATTCAGATAATGTACTCAGTATGTCTATATTCATATATATTTATCTATATATGTATATATTCAATACATTTAAATTCATGTATATATACATATTCAATAAGTCATTGGATTTTGAAGAGTCTTTGGTTTCCCACCTTATGTTTGGTTTTACTTGCAAGAGGCTGAAACCTATGTATTTCTGATAAACCACTGTCTCTAATTAAGTCATGAAATGTTAGCTTGGAAAACTTAGTAGAAATCAGGTAGCATCATCTCTGCTCTGTTGTTCGAACCTTTGATGGTCTTTTAATAAAAAATAAAAATAAAAATAAACAGAGCCAGATATCAGGGTGAAAGCTGAAAGATCAGAGAAGCAGAACAGCCAGCCACTAGTTCTTACCTCTACGAAATCCTCAGTTTAAAGAGAATGAGTTCCTGTTTCCTCATGCCTTATATACCTTTCTCTGCCCAGATATCACTTCCTGAGATTAAAGGCATGTGTGCTTCCCAGTACTGGGATTAAAAGCATGTGCCACCACCACCTGGCTCTGTTTCCAGTGTGGCCTTGAACTCAGAGATCCAGACAGATCTCTTCCTCCCGAGTGATAGGAATAAGGGCATGTGCCACCACTGTCTGGTCTCTATGTCTAATCTAGTGACTGGCTCTGTTCTCTGATCCTCAGGCAAGTTTATTAGGGTACACAATATATCACTACTCAATTCTATACATGTGTTGGGACAGTTTGAGACTAATTTGATAGGTATTGCAGCAAACAGTGCACACCTCATTGGTGAACCCTTCATTATTGTTAACATTTACCCAAAATTTTACTTAATGCAATTAGCTTCAACTGGTCCCCAAATTTTATAGTAGGTAATAAACAGAAATCTAAACCTTTCTTGTTAATAATAATATAACACAGACACATCTTCTCTTTCAGCTAAAAACTGACTTCTTCAGTGTTTCCTTCATAATCCTTTTCTCCTGCAGTTGAAGGAAAAAAAATTAAAGTTACATTTGAAAACTTGCGAGGATTAAGACTGTCTTATGTTAAGTGCTGGGGGGAATTGTCAGAAACTTATTTCATACGTGTTTTCCATGATAACAAGCCAGAAAGGGCACAGAAGTAATGATGAGCAGCAGAGAGAGTGAGAAGGCACTCTCGGGCCTGAAAATAATTAATAATCTTGACTATAAAAAGGATAATTAATAGCTGCTCTGAGTAGTTCTAAAGAAGTTACATTTAGAGTTCAGAACTAGGTTAATAGTGGCCCTCATACTCTGCTAATCAGCATTCAAAGGCTTGCCCTAGTTACCCTAATGAAGGAGGCAAACCCACCTCCCTTGTGACCACGATGGCCTGCAGAGGACACAGACTCTGCAGACATTGGGAAAGAGTCAGACAACTTGAGAAATTTCTAGTTACCTAATAACTACAAAATCACTGAAACCCCCTCATAAAAGGCTATGAAAGTTCTGAAACAGACTGCCAGGGGATTGGGGAACTTCCAGGTGAGCTGCCAGTGAGCTGTTCAGTTACTTGGGGCTAGCAGCCATTTACAGGCATGAATTGCATGACTGGAGTTAGCCTGGAAAAAAGTCACCTGGGTTTCACTGAAAACTTCAGCAAATAGGATAAGAGGGACAAGGAGAAAGTGGATCAGCCTCAGATATGTCCTCGGTTCTTCAGAATATATGTTCTGGAATCTGACTCTAAAGGAGGCTGAAGTCCCAGAGCAAATGCTTACAGGCAAAGATGCCTTGCTGTGAAATTCCTATCCCTAGGCTATTCAGACAACTACTCTAGGAACTCCTGGGAAGGTATTTTACCTAAGAAATGCAAGCTAAACACACAGTGATCTGAAGGTAGGAAGATTATCCTAGCTAATTCGTATGAGTTCAGGGTAATCACAGAAGCCGTGGAAATTAGAAGAATCTACCGGAGAAATATGTAAAACAGGAACACAGAAGGAGAGGAAGAAACAGGACAGCTTGTTGAAAAGGATGTCACCTTGCTTCACATTTCTGAGTTTGAAACTGGAACAAAAGGCTGCAAGTCATGGGTAGCCTGTCAAAGCTGAGAACTGCCTCCAGCTCACAGCCAGCTGTTCAGTGAGTACTTCATGCCCACAGTCACTGAACTGAACTTTCCCACTAGTAGGAATGAAATTGGAAGCAACCTCTTTTGGTCATGTGAAATAAATACATACATACATACATATATACATTAATAAATAAATAAAGCCCACTTTCACAAGGGAAGATATAGGTACTGTCAGCTAAATTGTGGGGTCACATTTTTTTTCAGCAACAGCAAACTCACACAATTTGGCTCTGGGGGTGCAGCCTACACTGACAAATATCCCCATATATGGATGTGGGTTTTGGTTTGAGAGTTGAGGAGATGGTGAGGTGCATTAGAGAAAATTGGACCTGCATTTTTCTGAATAAATTATTATATAAATATGGACAGTAACACTGTTGTAACTGAAAGTAGAAAGGGAAGTGAGGCAGGCATAATTAGAAGCAGAAAGAACGAGGAGCCTGACTATTGACTGACGTTTGGAGGCTGAATGTCTTCCAGGACTGTGGAGGGTAGAGTTAGAGAATGATGAACTTGGGTTAAGTTGAGGCAATTTTCTCGCACAGGGTGTGAGGGATCAACTCTCTCTTTCTAACTTACCATGAAATACAAAAGAAGGAAGAGGACCTGGAGGAAATTTGTTTCAGAAAAGTAGTAGCAGAACCAGGGTTTGTCATATCTTCAGCCTACAGAGACAGCAACAACAGTGAAAAGATGCATCACCTAGGAGAAGTACTTGGAAGAAAACTCTGAGGCTGGATCATAGGGTCAAAGCATGAGGAGCTGCCATGGAAGAAGCAGGGCAGAAGAGGCAGAAGGACCCTGGATGATGCTGTAGGTGACTAAAAGGATCATCATGGGCTCTGGAGATAGAGGAGTGTGAGCCAGCTGATGCCCATGGCCTCAAGATCTGAATGGCACCTAGGGGTTAGTCAGCAATGTGAGTGTAGGCCTAACACCACAGGAACCCAAAGTCTTCAACGGTATGAACGAGCTTGGAAGTGGATTGTCCTAAGGCAGACACCATCTTGATTATGGCCTGGTGGGAAATGGTGGAGAGTGAGGCTGAATTGCCATATTCCATGCCAAAAAATGTATAGCATAGCTCATATGGGTGCCTTATTCCTCTATATGTATAGACTTTTGTTATGGCAATACTTGATAACTAATACCCATGAAAAAAGAGAATTTCCACAGTCTTTCAGGCTTACAAGAAAAAAGAAGTAGAAAGTTCTTGTTATAAGTGCACACTGCCTCTCTCTGGATTTGTAATAGTCTGGTGTGTGTGCTGCATCTTCCATACAGTTCTGCAGTGCTGGGTACACAGAGACCCACTAGGGTCTCAAGCAAAATCCAAGTCCTCCCCAAAACAGGCATCGGAGGTTCACCAAGTCTAATTCAAACCTGAGCTCAATACCCACCTATTATTTCTATTAGTATGCCTCCACACTTTGTGATAATAGGAGAGGAGACTCCTGAGATAGAGGGAATCACAGCCATCATCAAACGTTCACTCTCCACTCTGTCCATTCTTTCTCCTTTACTTATCTTAGAAGTCATTCTTATTTTCAAGTTCTTGAACTCTGTGTCAGCCTGTGGGTAACCTATGGGTTTTCTTTTACCTACTAGCTTTTTTAGATACCGCATATGGAGAACCACAAAAATATCAGTGTTCCACACTTGATGTTTGTTGTATATTTCTCCAGTCTTCAACATGCTACATCTTTTTGTAGGACCACAGATGTGAAGTGATGTCCCTCTTCATCATACCAAGGATGCACACTGTCAGCATGATTGCACATGGCTGAGGGAGTGTTTTGCAACTTTGCAACTTCTTGTCTAAGACTTTCCCCTGTTCACATGCTATACTCTTGGGAAGCTGTTCTGTCTGGCCCATATAGGTGGTATGTTGATGTGCTCCATTTTCTGGAGCAGAGTGTATGCACATGATTTGGCAATATTCTGCAGGAGAGGTTTGTTCCTGTCCTAGTTAACTTTGACAGTTAACTAGATACCATCTAGAATTATCCAGGTAGAAAGTCTTAATTGGGTAATTACCCATGTCAGATGGGCCTATAGGGATGTCTGTGTGGGACTGTCTTGATTGTTAATCAATGTAGGAAAGGCAGAGCTTACTGTGGGAGGCACTGTTCACTGGGCAGGTTGTCCCAAGCTGTATAAGACAGCTAGGTTGAGCATGTGCCTGCCTGAACAGCCAGCACACAGAATCCTCCATAGTTCTCGACACATTCCTTTAGGCATGAATTGAGTGCCTGAGTCAGAAATTAAGTAGTATGTATGGTAGTATTTTATTTGTACTGGAATGTGATTTTAATTGTATGTTAATAAATAAAGTTGCCCGGGGGGTCAGAGCTATTAGCAAACCATAGGAAAGCAGGGCGGTGGTGGCATACACTTATAATCCCAGCACTTGGTAGGCAGAGCTAGGTAAGTCTCTGTGTGTTCAAAGATACAGCCAGCACTGGAGACACATGCCTTTAAGACCTGGAGGGCTGTACTTACAGCAGTGACAAGGCAGTCATGTGTTTGGGTTTACAACCAATGAGAAGGCAGAACAGAAAGACTATATGAAGACAAACACACAGGAAGTAGGTCTTTTTCAGAGAGGTAGGACCACCACAAGAGGAAGGGTAAGGTTTTAGCTTTGAGCTCTGACCTCTTGGCTTTCTCTTTTACATTGGTTCTGTGTTTCTTATTTAATAAGACAGTTGGTTACATCTACAAGTATGGAACAGAAAGTAGGCACCCCCTCCTAGTTACTGCATTGATTTCTTGCCTTGATGTCTTTCAATTATGGACTGTGACCAGAAAATGTGAGCCAAATAAAATACTTCACCAAAGATGCTCTCAGTCAGATGTTTTATTACTGCAACAGTAATGAAACTAGAATGCTCCTTTTTTTCATAGTTATTTATTTATTCATTCATTCAATAATTACATCAGTATTGTCCTATGATTTAAACCTTGTGCATTTTCTAGTCCAATGGAGATTTCCATATCAAGTACAATTATTAATTTTCTTTGGTAATTTCCATAATTTGTGTTTTTGCCTTTATTTTTTATGTTTTAATTAAAATTTTGTTTATTCATTTATAAACCTAGTTACATGAAAACCATTTTACATGTTTTCCTTTACAAAGTATACTTTAATATTCCTTTTATTAATACACAATGATTTACATATTTGTGTTGTGCTATGATATTTTTTATACATGCATGGTCATTAAATCACAATAAGTTTAAAAAGTCAGAGTCAGTGGTACTTATATGAGGAGGAGATACCCCTTACTCTGGCACTCCAAACTGCCCAATACTGACTCTGTATATTTCCTGTAACCCTCATAGAATAAACCATTTTCATAAAGATTCGTGATTGTTACTGTTATTATCGCTATTATCACAAAATTGTGTTAGACACAAGATGTGTAACTTGTTTGCCATTCCTTATGAATCTTCTCATTTAACAGAGCAAAGAACAACTGTACACAGGCTTTCTAGAATTACTTCAGCAAGGGGCCATCTGTATCCACAGAAAGTTAACCACGGATTTATATCAGTTCTTTCAACTCTAACCTGCCATGTGATGCGTCACCCCAGACTCTGGCTGTAGTTGTGGAGTGAAAGGTAACTTCTATCACTGGCCATCTGTTTATTTGTTTCATTATGATATTCATATCTAGCAGTGTCAGAATTAACCCATGCTCTATGGGGAAAAACCGCTTCAGCTAGAGTATAGGACTTGTGAGAGTTTATTTCACCTTTAGTTTTACAGCGTCTCTGGGTTCCAAAGTTTTCTTTAGGCCAGACATTCTGTCCATCTCCTTAAGTGATGTGTTTTCTACATTTACAAAGGAGCTGGATCATTGTGTCACACTCCGTATTCAGCCCTTGTGTTATTCAACTTCATAAACAATTTTAATTTGTATGCATTTGTTCACTCTTTGTGTTATAAATTAGAGTTTTTTTTTTTATTTTATTTTACAATACTATTCAGTTCTACATAACAGCCACAGATTCCCTTGTTCTCTCCCTTCCTGCCCCCTCCCCTTCCCCCCAGCCCACGCCCCATTCCCACCTCCTCCAGACCAAGGTCTCCCCCGAGGACTGGGATCAACCTGATAGACTCAGTCCAGGCAGGTCTAGTACCCTCCTCCCAGATTGAGTCAAGTGTCCCTGCATAAGTCCCAGGTTTCAAACAGCTAACTCATGCAACGAGCCCAGGACCTGGTACCACTACCTAGATGCCTCCCAAACATATCAAGCCAATCGACTATCTCACCTATTCAGAGGGCCTGATCCAGAAACCCCATCCAAGGACTGAGGAATCTGAATGCAGACATCCATGGCTAGGCCCCGGGTGGAGCGCTGGGAGTGTAATTAGTGAGAAAGAGGAGGGTTTATATGAACGAGAATTGTTGAAACCAAGGTTGGATAAAGCACAGGGATAAAGAGCCAAACAAATGGAAACACGTGAAATTACTGAGGTTTGAAGTATTATGTATTCAACAACACAACGTCATACACAGTAGTTATATGTAAAATAAAACTATGTGCTGCATCATTTAATACTTTCCCTCTTCCCAAAACTTATGACAACCACTGAAATTTTACCATCTCCACCATATTGCATTTTCTGTATGTCATATAATAGGACACCCACATAACATACAGCCTCTGCATGCTGATTTATTTCATATATATTGATATAACTAAGATTCTTCCCTTTCCATGTTATTCAGTGTGTTGGTAACTCAAGCTTCTTTTTTTGTTTTGTTTTGTTTGTTTGAGACAGGGTTTCTCTGTGTAACAGCCTTGGGTGTCCTGAACTCTCTATGTAGACCCGAGTGACCTTGAACGTACAGAGATCCACCTGCCTCTGCCTCCAGAATGCTGGAATTAAAGGTGTGTGCCGCCACCACCTGGCAACTCAAGCTCTTTACCCGCCAATTTCCCATTAGATTTTTCCAAGCTTAATTCATGCACTACTAAGAATGCCTTATTATTTACAGTTTAGAGATATAATAAGTAATACTGGTATGAATTTTCATGTTTAGGTTTTGAGCAGAGTCACATTTTCCTATCACTTTAATAAATAGCTTAGCACATGTTTGTAGCTTTGTAGAGTAACAGTACATTTAGCTGTGTAAGACCCCACCTAGCCACTTTCCTAAGTGACTGGCTACTGTGTCAGAGAATCCTCTGTTCAGATCACTTGACTTTTAAGTTGAGTGGTTCATTCACTTTTTTGGAGTTTGAAGAGTCCTTTGTATATTTTGGTTATAAATCTTTCTCATATATGTGTTTAATGTCTTAGCCATTATCTTTCCATTTTCTTAGCATCTTTTCTAACACAAAAAAAAATTTTTTTTAATCAGGTTCCATGTACCAGTTTTCATTTTCCTATTTTTCTTTTATTAAAAACCATCTTTTTCATGTAATATATTGTGATTATAGCTTCCCCTCACCCAACTGCTCAGAGACTCAGAAAACAAACTTTTTGATCTTTTCCTAAAACCTCATCAACAAACCACATTGTCTTCTAAACGTTCATGGTTTCTGTTTCACAATCATTTCAATGATACATTTAGAGTTGATACTACCTAAGTTTTTGAAGGCTATGTGTGTGGAATTTGGCTTATGGATACCTAGTTTCTCTATAACATTTGTGTGAAAGCTTCTATTTCTTCACTGAGTTGCTTTTGCCCATCTGTCAGATACCTGTTGTCTGTCTTTCTGTAGGCTTTCATTGTGCTCTCTATTCTGTGTGTCCTGACCATCAATCACACCATGCCTGCTCACATGCAGAAGCTTTGGGTTCATCTAGAGAAATGAGTGCTCTGCATCTTACGCTGTAGGGTTCTGATGTTCCATTTAAAATATTCTTTTATTTTCTGTTCTTGTTCTATTATATTGAATAGGACTTGCATTGATAAAGTGAATATGAGAATGTAGAGATGTGAGAGAAGATGGTGGCTTCTTCCTGACAACAGGGACAAAGCATCCAGCTCTCTACAATGAAGTGTGCCATTGGTTGTCTTGTACATATCTCTTTGTAAAATTAAGCAAGTTCCTTCTCTCTTCCTAATTTGTGTGGAGATTTTTTTTTATCATCAGTAGACTTGGGATTTTTATCAAAAAGTTTTGCTGCATCAATTAATGTGAGCACCTGAATTGCTTCTGTTGATCTTCTGATAGGGCAGTAGTACACATAGGTTGGCTCTTAGTTGTTGAGCAGTCGTGCATCCCCAGACCACTCTCACTTAAGCTTGGCATAACTTCTTCCCACACATTATTCTGTTGGCTTTAACAATACTTTGCTAAGGAGTTGTGCATCTTCTTCAAAACATTGGCCTTTTCCTACCATGTCTGTACTTGTTGTTCTATTAGAGAATGCACACAGAGAGTGTGCAAACATAGATGTCATTCCTTTGCTTATATTGTCTGTATGGAATTGGCAGAGATTTTCTTTTTTTTTTTATTTTCTGCATATATGTCGGTGTGAAGGTGTCAGATCTTGGAGTTACAAACAGTTGTGAGCTGCCATGTGGGTGCTGGGAATTGAACTCAGGACCTCTGGAAGAGCAGTCAGTGCTCTTAACCGCTGAGCCATCTCTCCAGCCCGGCAGAGATTTTCATCACTTACTAATTCTGTTTTAAAACTCAAGAGTAGAATTGTGTAGGTCTGCTGCTTTCATTTTGTCAAAATTATCTGGTTTAGTGATTACATTCTAAAACTTCTGTAGAACTGTCTTAGATTCTTAGGGAAACCTTATCAAAGTATCACAAACTAAGGTCTTTAGACATTTGTGCATTACTTTTTCACAGGTCTGGATAATATAATTCTTCAAGCAATGTGCTGATATGACAATGGTTTCCTCTTGCTGGCTTTTTTGAAGCCTATAACCCTCCCCCAGATTTCCCAGGGTTTGTGGAAGAGTTCCTCCAGTATCTACCTTATTTTCATGTGGTTATCCAGTACATGTACATGCTTTTCTCCTCCCTATGTGGTTAGTTTCCTTCATATAACAATTAGCAATGTTACATTAGGGCCAACCTTAATGATTTCTTGATTATATTTATGAAAACCTAATTTCCAAATCGGTTCATATTCTAAAGTACCAGCACTTGGGACCTAAATCTATCCTTGGGGACACAGTTCAATCTGTAATGAAGACTCTCCAGGTGATCTGTTTTTTTATGTGTAAATTTTGTGACTTTGGGGGTATTTTGCATTGCCAACATTCATCAGATCTCTTCCATTGCTCATCCTGATTGAAGTATTATATTTTTTTGCTCTGAACCTTCAGGGGGCTAGCTTCAGACTTGTTGATCTCAGTTCTTGTTTGTATATACCATATTCTCTCATCTGTATGCTTTAGGCTCATATTGCTCAGCTATCTCTGACTCCTACGGTGCATTATTGATTTTAGATATTCCTATTTTGTATGTTTTGTAACATTCAGTTCATAGACATTGCAAGTACACACACACACACACACACACACACACACACACACACACACACACACACACGTGCGCACGCATGCACACTGTAGATCTTCCTTTTTATTTCGGGTATAAATTTCAATCTATGAACTAACATCCACCACAAACTTTTATAAGTTGTATTTTCATTTTTCTTTCATTCAAAAACATTTACAAGTTTTCTCTAGAGATCCTCTCATTTGCCAGATGAGCTATCGGAAGTGTGCTGGCCTTGGCAGACTTTCCATCTTCTTCCTGTCCTGGTTTCTAGGTGTTTGGTTCCATTGTGGTATGCTGTTTAACATTTCTATTTTCTCGTTTACTGGCAGCTGGTTGGTGGCCCACAGTTTGGTGTGTCTTGGCAGGATCCTGTAAGAGCTTCCAAAGAATATGCCTTATGTGGCTGCTGAATGAGCTATTCTAGGAACTTCAGTGCAACAGAGGTGGGCAGGCACTGATGTTCTGACTGCTTTTCTGCCCACATGCTCTATCCAAGCCCACATGGGAAGTCTCTCATGGTGGCTTTGCCTGCTTCCCCTCTTTCTGGTATTTTGTTTCTCACATTTTGATGATACTTGTGTGGTCTGGGATGATGATGACCACTTTGAAAATTTACCCTTCTCTTATTAATCAGTGCTCCATTAATCGGAGTTATTTTTTCTAGTTTCTGTTTTCTCTGAAATTGATTCAGCCAGTTCAGCTTTCCTTAATGTTATATAAAACTCTCCATTTCTTTGTTATATATTCATCTTATCTTCATACTTAAAGTTGCTTTCCTTTTATGAATTTCTTTTGCAGTATGCATGCGTTTGTGTGGTGTTTATGTGCCTGTTCTCATGTATGTGCAAAGTTGTCTGTGTGTGTATGTGTATGTGTGAACATGTGGTGTGGAAGCCTGAGGCTTACCTGATCTTTTTCTTCCTTGATACAGAGGCTCTGAACTGAACCTGGAACCTGGAGCTCACTGTTTTAATAAAGAAGACAAACTCCACAAAGCATTCTAAGCTGCTTCAGCAATGCCTGTGTTGGTGAAGATTATCTCTACTAACTAGGTTTATCTCTAGATTAAGCTTCAAATTTAATGATAGACAAACTATTGCTTATTAAAACAATTTTACTGAACTTATGTCATATGCTTTGTCTAAAGTTTGTTTAGAGTTTTATAATGGACTCCTTGTAGGAATTGGGTTAACTGATTCATTAATGGACTCAGTTTCCCATATTTATTCTAGATGTGTAGATAGCAAGTCCACAAACAGAAGAACCAAGATCTCAACCAGTGTTAAGACTCCTGATTATCAACTTTCTTGCAAGCCCACTTGTGTGTTCTTTTCTTTTGTTTCTCTGCTTTTGGAGTCATACCCAAGGGAATATTACCAAGCCCATTGTTATGACAACTTCCTTGTGTTTCCTAGGACATTTACAACTCCAGAATTCATTTCTAGATCTCTGTATTTAGTTACTTCACAAGGAACACAACCTATGGAAATAACACAGCTACAAAAGAGATTCATTAGACTGGTTTATGAGATAGGGGCTGGGTAGTCTAGCAAGGGCTGTCTGCATGCTGGAGACAGTGAGAAACCACTAGCCACTTAGTCTATAAGCACTAGTGCCTCAGGAGTCTTAAACTGAAACCAATGGCATGGAGGTCCCTGAAGAACTGCTGCTCTTCAGTCCACATCGGAAGGCCTAAGATCCTGGATTCTGCTGTCAGTAGAAGATGACAGTGAAGGGGAGATGCCCTCCATCTCCAGCTGAAAGCAAAGGCCAACAGGCAGAAAGCAACCAACACTGCTTTCTTTCCCCTCTGACCTCTTTTGAACAGGGCTGCTGCCCATTATGGTGGGAGGTGGAAGAGCTTCCTCCTTCTGTTAATCCTACCCAGAGCAGCTCTCACAGACGTGCGCAAAGTTTTGCCTCTTAGTTGAGCCCAGAGCCAATTAGCTGACTGACTATAAAGGTAAATCATATCAATATTCCATATCTTTGAGTCAGTTTTTTTTTTTCTCCTGAGACTGTGTTTCTCTGTGTAACCCTGACTATCCTAGGATTTACTCTGTAGACCAGACTGGCTTCAAACTCAGACTTCCAACTGCCTCTACCTCCCCAGTGCTGGAATTAAAGGCATGCACCACCACCACCTGGCTCTTTGAGTCAGTGTGTGTGTGTGTGTGAGAGAGAGAGAGAGAGAAAGAGAGAGGGGGGGGTAAGGTAAAATTGCAATTTCTTTCTGCCTGGAGATCCCCTATTTTCCCCATCTTTTTTGTTGAAAAAAAAAAGCAAGATCTCTATGTATTCTTAAATGCTTGCCATGCATTTCGGTTTGTTTCTTGGATTTCTAGTTTGCCTATACATTTGTTAAATGTCATCATCAAATTTTAATCTTTTTAATACCATTGAAAATTGGATTGTGTTAAAAATTCCTTTCCAGATAGATTTTATTGTGCCCATTTGCTAGCTGTAATTTTGTGTCTTTGGGATTTTCTCTGTGATGATCATGTTATGTATAAACAGAGATGATTTTGCTTCCTCCATTCTGATTTTGAAACCTTTTATTTCTTTTTCTTGTCTAATAACTCTGGCTGGAATTTCCTGTTCCACATTGAGTAAAAGTGACAAGAATGGAAATATTTAGCTTGCAAAGATCTTGGACTAAATGCTTATAGCTTTCTTATTTAATACAATGCAAGCTGTGGGCTTTCTGTATTTGACCTTAATTACACTGAAATACCTTTTTAAAAAATACTCTTTCTGCTGATAATTTTTTTCATTATTATGAAAGGGTATTAGTTACAACAAACTATTTTTCCAATTCCATTAAGATTTTGAGATTATTATAACTTTACCATTCAATTGATTAAGGTAGTATATTGCATCAGTTGATTTGGGGAGGTTAATTCATTCTTGAATTCCACTTGTTTGTGATGTATAGTAATGATATGGTGTCACACTCAGCTTCCTGGTTGAGCATTTTTGTGGCGACATGAATCAGTGATGTTGAGTTATAGTTTTCTCTTCTCAAAACATTTTTTGCCTGTCTCAATATTAAGGTCAGATTAACTGCATAAAATGAGTTTACAAATGTCACTTCTTAGGGGTCTTTTTTGAGATCTTTAGAAAGGATTAGTACTATTTTTTTTAAAATGTTTGTTAAAATTTGATGCTAAGACAAACTTTGGGCTCTTTTATATTGAGAATGTTTGATTACCCCTTTGCTCTCCTTGGTCCTTATTTGTTTACAGAAATGTCTACTTCATGATTTCTGCTCTAATCTTTATTATTTTCTTCTATTTGCTAACTTTGTTTGTATTTAAGTTTTCTTTATGTGGGTGCCCATGTGTATCAACAAAAGAAAATAGGTCACAGATTTGAGGAGCAGAGAGCATAAGAGTCTCATGTGGGGAGGAGAGGGTAAAATTATGTAAATACAATACTAATATATATAATTATCAAAATGTAAATTAAAAAAGAATGCCCACTGTTAATGTAAACATCTAGCTATAAGCAGGCTTCATGATGGTGGGGAAGAACTGTCCAAAGGCAGAAAGTGACAGTTGATCAGACAGGCACTAAATAAAATTGTAACGGGCCATTGCTTTGGAGTAGACACCTCCTCGGGCACAATAGACTGAATCACAGTGACTGATGGGTACAAGACATCCTGTAGCCAGTCAACCAAGCTATGTGTTATCCAGTTGAATTGTTTTCTATACCTGGCTGTCATTTCCTTACCAATTCTGATTGTGGAGTTGGTTGAAATTCTGAGAATCTGCCCCAGTTCTCAGAGCTTCCTGATTTGATGACCACTTTTTTGCTTTGCTCAAGTAAACTCTACAAAATTAAGTGGACTAGGGAAATTTCCCTTTAACACAGTATTGGTGAATTATCAAAAAACATAATTCTATCTAGATAGCCCCATGCTTGTATCCTATGGAAACACTAGCAGGTGTCAATGGCTCTTAGTTAGCATGATATATGTTTTACAGGACCATTTTAATCCAATCACTTTTCAATCAGCAAATACCATCATTTCATCATAGCTGTTGATAAGATTGTGAATCAGGTCTATAAATTATGGACAGGTCAAAGGGAGAGAAAGCCCTGCCTGCCTCCTTGCTACTCCTTCTGTGATGTATTTGAGAAGTAAGCCAGCCCTACTGGAATCAGTTATGTTTTGAAGATTTTTTCATAGTAGTGTTTTGCTTTAATACAATTACAAACCTATCCTTAGTCCTGTTTTCACAGAGCAATTTCAGAAATGCATTTTAGTGTTCAGACAGCAAGGCATCGTGAGCTTTAAATCTAACCTGAGTAAGAAGGTAGTGAACTGGTATAGGAGAGTTGTGCAGCTGTAGAATGGGAGCAAGGGGATCTGAGATGTGAGCAACATCAAGAAGCTCCTGCCTAATTGTAGCTGAAAGGAGATGAAGAGTGATGGCCTGCCAGATATCACATGCTGTGACTGCAGGGGAACTGACAGCACAGAACGGGGTAACTGGGAAACTGGACCTGCCCAACTACGGAGGTATAGTTGCTATCATCTGAGGCTGCATGGAAAATGTATAAACACTGATGGATTCCCAAGGGAAACAGTTTAAAGCTGGTGAGTGTCCCAGAATGGAAATTCAAGGGCACACTACAGGATCTTATCATAGAGGGAGCATATGGGACCAACCACACCTTAAAGCAGAAAGCCAGAGATACCAGGTAGACCTCGGCTCATCTTTTTTTTTTTTTTTTTTTTTTTTTTTTTTTGGTTTTTTGAGACAGGGTTTCTCTGTAGCTTTGCGCCTTTCCTGGAACTCACTTGGTAGCCCAGGCTGGCCTTGAACTCACAGAGATCCGCCTGGCTCTGCCTCCCGAGTGCTGGGATTAAAGGCGTGCGCCACCACCGCCCGGCTTCGGCTCATCTTTTATAACAGCTCTTTTGTGAGATCTGAACAGAGACCTACAAGAATATCTTTATTCTCTCTGAAGCCATGTCCAGAGCTGATCTTATGACCTTCCATTAGGCCTTATCTCTTAAAGTTTCCTCCATGTCACAGTACTCTTACCCTGAGGACCATGCTCCCAACTCATCAATGATAGGGAACACATCACTTCTAAACCGTAGAACTAACTATAAAAGAGAGATTTGGAGGACCAGGATGAAGTAACAAGAGTTGCTATGTGCTAAAAGGAAGGCAAATTGAATTGTGAGTTCATCCATGTCAGTTTATACCAAAGCAATGGGATACTGACCTTAACACAAAAACAAAAGAATCACAAGCCACAGATCTGTGCTCTCTGCTTTTCAATCAACTCATTGGCTCAACATCAGAAAAACATAAAAATGTGACCCATACAAATAAGCATTATAATTTACTGAGTAAAAGGTTGAATAGATATAATGAGAATTATAAGCCAAAGTTTTTAAGCCAGTAACTAGGGGCCCAAGAGATGGATGCACTTTATGTTAAGAACACTTGCTGCTCTTGCAAAGCACCCTAATTCCATTTCCATTACCTGATAAGTCTTTGCATCCTGAAGGCCTCTACACCAATGCAGCAATCCAAATTAAACTGAATCAGACCAAATTGGAAAAGGCCAGGTTTAATGGGTAAAGTGTTCCCAGGTGATTCCAAGGCCCTCAGAAAGGAGATGGGGATGAGAGACCAGAAGAACCATGTGTTTGTTTTCAGGGATGCAGCTTATATACCCTATGGGAATAATCTTGAGCCTCTTTGGAGGAGGGCCTGTGTTTGAAAGGCTTTGAAGGGGCAGGTTTGGGGAAAGAGATAGGGGAGGGGAGTTGAGGTGGATCTTCCACCAGAACAGCACCCACATGGCAGCTCACAATCATCTATAACTGCAGTTTCAAAGGATCCAGCGTCCTTTTCTGGTCTCCATGGTTACCAGGCACACAACACTACACATACTTATTTGCAGACAAAAGCACTCAAACATTTAAAATAAAAATAAATACAACTCTGAAAATATTTTTAAGCCAATAATTACAAATATTTCCAAAGACTCAAAAAAGTCTAAAAGTAATTTTAGTGAGTAGCCATGGCATCTCAACAACCAGAAGATCAACAACAAAAAGATAGAAATAAAGTAAATTAAAACTCCAAATGCAAAAGTACTAACTAAATAAAATTTAAAAAGTTTCAAGATCTGACTGGTTAAGACTGAGGAAAAACCAGGAAATGTGAAGATAAATTAATAGAAACAAAAGAAATGGAAAAAGGACTGGAAAAAAAAAAAAAAACAGAGGCATGCTACATCTATATGATAGCATCACGTGCTCTAACATAATTGGGATTCCAGAGCAGAAAGAGAGTGGGGTTGGGCAAGCAAATGGAGGGATGAAGTAGAAGAAAAATATTTTGAAGTAATGAACAGAAAGCACCCATTAATTTAACAATGACTTTGTAATTAAAGCCTTGGCATACATTAAGTAAAAGACACACTAAGAAACCTGTTCTTAGGCAATCACAGTTGAAAACTGTGATGTTGAAACCCAACATCAATAAATAAACTACATCAAAAACAATGATTTAAAACAACTAATTATACCTTCAACGTAACTGTATAATTAGAGGCTGTTTTCACTAGAAAACAAATTGATGAGCTGGAGATACTGCTAGGTGTCTGAGCACTTGTCTGCTATGCATGGGGCCCAGAGTTCAATTCCCCAACCCTGAAGGAAGCATGTTAACGCATCTCTATATCTCTCCATTCAGGGAATTGAATCAAGGAGGATCGTGAGTTTAAGGTCATCCAGGGCTACAATGAATTCAAGAGCAAATTGGTTTGTGCAGCACATCCAAGGTTGGCCTGGGCTATACATGGATAAACTGCCTCAAAATCAGAAAAAAAGGAGAAACAAACAAACAAAAACAGCAAAAAAAAAAAAAAAATGGTTGATGACATAACTCAGTCTCAAAGAACAAGTCTCCAAATTCAATTTCCAGCACCACAATATACAAAAAGGAAATAAGCAAACAGACACCAGGAGTCATGAAAGTGACAAATCCACAGTGCTCGATGAAAAGGAAAGGGTTAAGTTTATAATAATTATATGTCTGTATTCAGAAATTGTCCTTGAGTATGAAACTGAAATAAATATCATCACCAAAAGTATGAATATATGTAAGCAGCCTATCTACATTATACATAGTGATATGGGAAGCTTTTTCAGGCTGGAAGAAACTGACACCAGATATATGAAAAGAAAACAACTCTATCAAATATAAAAATATATATAGATCATACAACAGGTGCCAATACCTGTATAAAAAGATGACTGATGTATTTATTAGAGTGAAAGGAAACTCAAAACCACTTGTAGACCCAAGTGCTTGCCTGGCCATCACCCTAGACTGGTTCGAAAAAGAAATCACAGCTCCTTTCTTCCAACGTCTATGAATGGGCTTGGAGATATTGATCCTTTGTCAGGGACACAAAAGGGTGTAGCGAGTAGGAGGCCAAGAAACATTCTGAAGGAAGCTGACAGTTGAAGATGCAGTGAACACTAACAGTTTCTGAGATGGAGGAAGAGACCAGCTACCACAAACTTATCTCAGTGGTGCCACAGAGGAGAAGAGGGATGAAGACCTGCAGCAATCATTTCTAACACTATGTTTAAGGCCCCAGGTTTCCTTAGCCCAACCCTAAAGTGAATGAGTCACCAGAAGCACCATATGAAATCAAATGCCATTTTGGAGAGAGAGGGTTTAAGACATTTGTAAGTGACATAGTTGTATAGGTTTTGTGACATAAAATGAACAAAGTTTATTCCTCCCATTTATAGAGCTGGTCAGACAAGTTAAAAATACAAGCAAACACAGTCACGGGCACACTATGGAATGTCGATGATAGGACTTGTGCATACAAGAATAATAAGCCTATGGGTCTCATTGAATGACAGTACAGAATGGGGAGGGAGGGACAGAGGAAGGCAGGAAGGGAGGGATAGGAATAGGGAGAAAGAGAACCAAATTTTATTTGTTGGAAGAATAATGGTGTAAGATGAATGGTATCCAGATATTATAAATCATCACATCATAGGAATAAGCAAATTGGGAGTACTTTCTTCCATGTTATATAGTGGCCTCCACTCACAAAGGGTAGATTTATTGTTGATCTATAAACATGTAGATGGGGACCTGCTATGTGCCAAAGACTAGAAAATGAAAAAAAAAAAAGTAAAGAAGCTTATATTCTTCTTTTTGTTTATTTTCTATTGCTGCTATAACCAGCATGACCAAAAGGCACTTGGGAAGGAAAGCATTTATTTGGATTACATACACTTGTCACAACAGTCCATCACTGAAGGAATTCTGAGGAGGAAGTCAAACAGGAAAAGATTTGGAGATAGTAACTGAAGCAGAGGCCATGGAGGAATCCTACTCCCTGACTTGTTCCTCCTGGCTTACTCAGTTTGCTTTGTAGATAGCCCAAGGTCACTAGCCTACAGATCACACTACCCTTAGTGGGCAATCAAGAAAATGCACCACAGAGTTGCCTACAGGTCAATCTGATTGAGCCATTGTCTCAGTTGAGGTCTCCTCTTCCCAGACAACCTGAGCATATGTCAAGTTAACAAGCATTAATAAGCAAACAAACAAACATATGGTGATATTTTATTTGTGCACCCCAATAAAGCTTTATCTGGGGATCAGCGGAGAAAGCCAGCCACTATATTAAACATGGAGGATAGGTAGTGGTAGCAGATGCCTTTAATTCTAGCATTCAGGAGGCAGAGATCCATCTGGATCTCTGTGAGTTCAAGTCCAGACAGGGAACAGAGTAAGGCATGGTGGCACAGGCCTTTAATTCTAGCACTAGTTAACCATAAAGGTCTGGAGGTCTATACAGACAGACAGAAAATGATAGAGCTGGGCAAAGAGAAGAAATAAGACAGCAAGGCACAGAAAGCCATATAAGACGTGAGCATATAGGAAGTAGCTCTCTTGGGCTGAGGATTTCCTAGTGGTAAGAATGTAGCTGGCTTCTTTCTGCTTCTCGAATCTTTCAGCTTTCACCTCAGTATCTGACTCCAGGTTTTTTATTAATAAGATTGTTGAGCAATTTGTCTTACGCAAGCAAACAAACAAAACTGACCAAGTAGTAGCTCATCAGGTAAACTATAATATTCCAGATTTCTGACCAATTTTTCAACTGCTAGGCAAGGATACTGCTGAACCTTAATCAAGACTTCCTCTTGACTATCCAATAATAGTCCTGAATTCTAACAATGCTTTCACTTTTGGCCACCTTAAAAGGTATTTTCAGGTAGGACTTTGTGTAGCCACTAAGCATGTACTATAACACAAGCTGATTCAGTATGGAGTGAGCAAAAGCAGAAGGAAAAGTCAGCCTTATTAACTGAAAACTTCAAAAAATTTGAGAGCTGTGCCCTTGTGAAACACTCTCCTCAGAAGGTGCTGTCTAGCAAAGAAACAGAAAGCAAGTGTCTTTTGTGTTCTTTAGAAATTTTCTAGAAACATATGACAAAATGATTACAGGATCCAAGATGGCTTTGTTTATTATTTTGTTCCATTATTTGATTTTGTTGCTTTTGGAGATCTTGGATTCTAACCTAGTTCTTAGATAAGTAGGTCAAATATACTACCACCAAGCCACATCCCCAGCCTTGCTTTCTTGAAATAGATTCTCATGGCACTCAGATTGGCTGGAACAGGTGGTACCTTACTTCCAAGGAAGTGAGGTCTTTGCTGTGGTAAGCCTGACTATGTGGTTCCTCCACTACTTGAATCGCTGTGTGAATGGAATGTGAAAGAATGGGACTTTGTTTAGAAAATATTCTCTAACATAAAGGAGGAGATAGCTACCAGGGTATAAGAAGCATCCAGAATACTAAATCGACTGGACCAGTAAAGAAATTTCTCATTGTGTACAATACACAAAACACTAAATGTACAGAACAAAGAAAGTATATTAAAAGCTGCAAGAAAAAAAAAACCAATTAACATATTTAATGGGAACTCTAAAAGCCAGAAGGGCCTGGAAATTTACATATTCTAAGAGACCACAGATGCCAGCCCAGACTATTATCCCAGCAAAACTTTCAATCACAATAAGTGGAGAAAATAAGACATTTAATGACAAAAAAAAAAAAAAAATTAAGTAGTATCTATTCACAAACCTAGCTCTATAGAAAGCACTAGGAGAACTACAACATGAAGAGTTTACTCACACCCAAGAAAACATAAGGAATAAATAATCTCAGACCATTAAATCGTAAGTGTGTGTGTGTGTGTGTGTGTGTGTGGCGGGGGGGGGGGGGGGACGGACGGACACACACACACACACACACACACACACACACACACTACATCACTACAACAAAATGATGGGAATCAACAAACACTGCTCATGGGGGTAATACCCAACATCAATGGCCTCAATTCCCCAATAAAAAGGGATTATCCAAAGGGCCTGGTCCAGTTCCATGGGGGCTCCTCAGCTATTGGTTCATAGTTCATGTGTTTCCACTAGTTTGGCTATTTGTCCCTGTGCTTTTTCCAATAACGGTCTCGATTTCTCTTGCTCAGATAATCCCTCCTCTCTCTCGCCATTTGGACTCCTGGAGCTCCATCTGGGGTTTGGCTGTGGATCTCTGCATCTACTTCCATCAGTCACTGGATGAGAGTTCTATCATGACAGGGTATTCGGGCCATCCATTCACCATAGTAGGTCAGCTCAGGCACTCTCTGGACCATTGCCAGTTTATTAGCTTGAACTGTTTAGGAGGCCCCCAGGCAGTGGGACCAGGACCTGTCCTTGGTGCATGAGCTGGCTTTTTGGAACCTAGGGCCTATGCTGAGACACTTTGCTCAGCCATGGTGCAGGGAGGAGAAGACCTGCCTCAACATGAATCTACCAGGCTGGGCTGACTCCCCAGGGGAGACCTTGCCTTGGAGGAGGTGGAAATGGGAGGGTAGATTGTGGGGGGAAGGCTAGGGCATGGGAGGAGGGAGGACAGGGAAATCAGTGGCTGATTTGTAAAATTAAGTTAATTATAAAACAAAAAATATTTATTAAAAAGAAAAAGACACAGGCCAACTGCTGCGGGCTGCAGGAATATATCATAAGAACTCAGCTGGTTATGGCAAAGTCACTACCTGGAGGGATCATGGAATTCCTCCAGAGGAAGCCAAATCCCAAGGAGTTTTTGGTGTTACTTGGCTTGTTATATATCAGCTGTCTTCTGTTATAAAAATCATGTGTGCCTTCATGGTTTTCCTAATTGACTTTTCCCTAAGAAGGGCTAACAGTGTAGACTGATCACTCTGGACATACACATTCCAAGTATTTGGAGAACAGCCTCAGGAAAGGCTTTCTCTGGAATCAGATTATCTCCCTTGGCCACTTTCAAGGACTACAGGAAACACCACCCAGGTGGGTGCCCATAGTTAGTCCCAGGTGGACTAACAACGATAACAGCCCACATGCAAGCCTCCTGACTTACAGTAAATTCCACAAGGAGACACTGCCTAGGAGAGGTGGACGTTAAGTAATAGCTTTACACAAATTAGCTCGGACCCTCCCTTTATATACCAAGACTTCCAGGAGGCAGAGAGAAGAGAGAAGAGAATGGAAGAACTAGATGGGTAAGAACTTGAGAGGAACAAAACTGAGATGGGGAAGAAGTAGATTGAAGGGCTACAGGAGAGTACTAGAGGAACGAGATGGAAGATGAGGAAGAGCCAGATGAGAGAGAAGGAGATGGGAGAGGAAATGATATGGGAAGGAACAAGATGGATGAAAACCTAGAAGGGGCAGAACTAGATGAAGGAATTAAGATAGAACATAGAGGGGACAGTAGATAAATATAGAGAAATCAGGCAAGAAAGGAGCTAGACATGAGAACAGAACCAAAGCTGTGTATAAAGGATTTTATGCCAGAGGAATTAAAGCAAGTGGACTATAGAACTTGGTGTGCTGAGATTATATTTCCTGAAAATAGTTCTCGCTGTTAGTAGTTCTCTCTCCTGAGCCCCTGGGATGTATAATATTAAGGCTGGTCCCTCTAATATTATACAAGAGCCAACAGATTGGATTTGAAAACAGGATCCATCCTTCTGATGTATCCAAGTACTACACTGTAACATCAAGGAGAGATATCATTTCAGAATGAAAGAATAGGAAAATATATCCTAAGCAAATGGACCTAAGAAGCAAGTCAGAGTAGCCACTTTAATATCTGACAAAATAGACTTCAAGCCAAAACTAACCAGAGGCGGTAGAAAAGGACACAAAATACTCAACAAAAGAAAAATGCACCAAGAGAATATTGCAACACACAACACACAACACACGCGTGCGCGCGCGCACACACACACACACATATATATATATATATATATAAAACACGAGGTCACCTAAGTTCATAAAAGAAACAGAACCTCACAGCTAAAATTACATATTGACCCTCACCAGTGATAGTGGGTGACATCAACACTCCATGATGGCCAACAGACAGGTCATTCAGACAAAAACTAAACCAAGAAATACTGGAGCTAAATGATGACATAAACAGAATGGACCTAACAGATATTTACAGAACATTTCCCTGAAACACAAAAGAATAAACGTCTCAACACCTCATGAAACTTTTCCCCAAATTGACCACATATTTGGATATAAAACAACTCTTCAGAGATACAAGAAAACTGAAATACCACTCAGCATCCTATCTTATCATCATGGGTTACATTGGATAACAATAACAACAACAGAAAACTTACAAACCCATAGGAACTGAATAACTCTCTACTGAATGAAAAAGGGTTCAAGAAAGAATTTAAAAACTATTTAGGATTAAATGAAAGGAGAATATTGCATACCCAAACTTATCAGATACAAGGAAGGCAGTTAACAGGCAAGTTAATAGCACTAAAAATAAGCATACTAGGGAGATCTCATATTAGTAAAATGGAAGCTCTAGAAGAAAAGGAAGAAATAACACCCCCAAAAAGCAGATGGCAAGAAATATTGAATTCAGGGCCAAAATCAATGAAATTAAAAGAACAACAACAGAAAAAAATAATGAAGCAAAGAGTTAGTTCTTTGAGAAAATAACGTTGACAAACCCTTAGCCAAATTAATTTAAAGTTGAAAAGAAGAACAAAATTAGAGATGGAAAGGGGGAAAATAACAATAGACCTCAAGGAAATCTAGAGAATCTTTGAGACATAATTTAACAACCTGTATCCAAACAAATTGGACAGTACAAAGGAAATAGATTATTTTATTGATATATATGTATACCACGTACAAAGTTAAATAAAGATCAGATAAACAATTAGAACAGACCTATAACCTCTAGTGAAATAGAAGTTGTTGCTGGAGGGCTTCTCTCCAGGTTCCCCAAACCCCGCAGTTCCACAATCCACTTATAAAATAATCACTCAGACGCTTGTATCACTTATAAACTGTATGGCCGTGGCAGGCTTCTTGCTAACTGTTCTTTTATCTTAAATTAACCCATTTTTATAAATCTATACCTTGCCACGTGGCTGGTGGCTTACCAGAGTCTTTACATGCTGCTTATCCTGGCGGTGGCTGCAGTGTCTCCCTCCTCAGCCTTCCGCTTCCCAGAATTCTCCTCTCTCCTTATCCCACCTACTTCCTGCCTGGCCACTGGCCAATCAGTGTTTTATTCATTGACCAATCAGAGCAATTTGACATACAGACCATCCCACAGCAAGAAGTAATTAAAAATCTACCAAACAAAACAACAAAAACAAAAACAAAAACAAAAAACCAAGACCAGATGGTGTTAGTGCAGAATTCTACCAGAATTTCAAAGGAGAGTTAATGCCAATACTCCTAAAATTATTCACAGAATAGAATCAGAAAGAACATTGCCTCACTCATCTTCGAGACCACAGTTACTCTGATATCTAAGTCACATAAAGACTGAACAGAGAACTAGAGTTACAGACAAGTTTTCCTTATGAACATAGATGCAAATATTCTTTTTTTTATTATTTTTTATTTTATTTTATTTTTTTAAGTTTTTTTTTTTAAGTTTTTTTTTGTGATATATATTTTTTATTTTACAATACCATTCAATTCTACATATCAGCCGTGGGTTCCCCTATTCTCCCCCCTCCCACGCCCTCCCCTTACCCCCAGCCCACCCTCCATTCCCACCTCCTCCAGGACAAGTCCTCCCCCGAGGACTGTGATCAACTTGGTAGACTCAGTCCAGGGAGGTCCAGTCCCTTCCTCCCAGACTAAGCCAAGTGTCCCTGCATAAGTTCCTGGTTTCAAACAGCCAATTCATGCATTGAGCACAGGACTTGGTCCCACTGCCTAGATGCCTCCCAAACTGATCAAGCCAATCAACTGTCTCACCTATTCAGAGGGCCTGATCCAGCTGGGAGCCCCTCAGTCTTTGGTTCATAGTTCATGTGTTTCTATTCATTTGGCTATTTTTTTCAATAATTGAGTAAAACTGAAATTTATTATAAGCCACAGTCGTCCTAGGGACCTCCATGCTATATATATATATATATAGCCTTTATGGTTCTATGGGTTGTGGTCTGATTGTTCATTTTATATCTAGAATCCACCAATGAGTGAGTACATACCATAACTGTCTTTCTGGGTTTGGGTTACCTCACTCAGGATGATTTTTTCTAGTTCCATCCATTTGCCTGCAAATTTCATGCTTTCATTGTTTTTCTCTGCTGAGTAGTACTCCATTGTGTATATGTACCACATTTTTTTCATCCATTCTTCCGTTGATGGGCATCTAGGCTGTTTCCAGGTTCTGGCTATTACAAATAGTGCTGCTATGAACATAGATAAGCATGTATCTTTATGGTATGTATCAGCATTCTTTGGTTATATGCCCAAGAGTGGTATGGCTGGGTCTTGAGGTAGTTCGATTCCTAATTTTCTGAGAAACCGCCATACTGATTTCCACAGTGGTTGTACAAGTTTACATTCCCACCAACAGTGGAGGAGTGTTCCCTTTGCTCCACATCCTCTCCAACATTGGTTGTCATTGGTGTTTTTGATCTTAGCCATTCTAACAGGTGTAAGGTGGTATCTCAGAGTCGTTTTGATTTGCATTTCTCTGATGATTAAGGATGTTGAGCATTTCTTTAAATGTCTTTCAGCCATTTGTAGTTCTTGTTTTGTGAATTCTCTGTTTAGCTCTTTAGCCCATTTTTTAATTGGACTGTTCAGTGCTTTGATGTCTAGTTTCTTGAGTTCTTTATATATTGTGGAGATCAATCCTCTGTCAGATGTGGGGTTGGTGAAGATCTTTTCCCAATCTGTTGGCTGTCTTTTTGTCTTATTGACTGTGTCTTTTGCCCTGCAAAAGCTTCTCAGTTTTGAGAGGTCCCATTTATTAATGGTTGTGCTCAGGGTCTGTGCTGTCGGTGTTTTATTTAGGAAATGGTCTCCAGTGCCAATGCGTTCAAGAGTGCTTCCTATTTTCTTTTCTATTAAGTTTAGTGTAACTGGATTTATGTTTAGGTCTTTGATCCACTTGGACTTGAGTTTTGTGCATGGTGACAGATATGGATCTATTTGTAATCTTTTACATATTGACATCCAGTTATGCCAGCACCATTTGTTGAAGATACTTTCTTTGTTCCATTGTATAGTTTTGGCTCCTTTGTCAAAAACCAGGTGTTCATATGTGCATGGATTAATGTCAGGGTCTTCAATTCGATTCCATTGGTCCGTATGTCTGTTTTTATACCAGTACCAAGCTGTTTTTATTACTATGGCTCTATAGTAGAGTTTGAGGTCCGGGATGGTGATGCCTCCAAGGGTTGCTTTATCATATAGGATTCTTTTAGCTATCCTGGGTCTTTTGTTTTTCCATATAAAGTTGAGTATTTTTCTTTCCAAGTCTGTGAAGAATTGTGTTGGGATTTTGATGGGGATTGCATTGAATCTGTAGATTGCTTTTGGTAAGATTGCCATTTTTACTATGTTAATCCTACCTACCCATGAGCATGGGAGATCCTTCCATTTTCTGATATCTTCTTCAATTTCTTTCTTTAGAGATTTAAAGTTCTTATCAAAAAGGTCTTTCACTTGTTTAGTTAGTGTTATCCCAAGGTATTTTATATTATTTGTGGCTATTATAAAGGGTGATGTTTCTCTGACTTCTTTCTCAGCCCTTTTATCATTTGTGTATAGGAGGGCTACTGATTTTTTTGAGTTGATCTTGTATCCTGCCACTTTACTGAAGGAGTTTATCAGCTGTAGAAGTTCCCTGGTAGAGTTTTTGGGGTCACTTATGTATACTATCATATCATCTGCAAATAGTGAAAGTTTGACTTCTTCCTTGCCAATTTGTATCCCTTTGATCTCCTTTTCTTGTCTTATTGCTCTAGCTAGAACTTCTAGTACTATATTGAATAAATATGGGGAGAGTGGACAGCCTTGTCTTGTTCCTGAATTTAGTGGTATCGCTTTGAGTTTCTCTCCATTTAATTTGATGTTTGCTGTTGGCTTGCTATAAATTGCTTTTATTATGTTTAGAAATGTTCCTTGTATTCCTATTCTTTCTAAGACCTTTATCATGAAGGGGTGTTGGATTTTGTCAAAGGCTTTTTCAGCATCTAGGGAGATGATCATGTGGTTTTTTTCTTTCAGTTTGTTTATATGGTGTATTACATTGACTGATTTCCGTATGTTGAACCATCCTTGCATCCCTGGGATGAATCCTACTTGGTCGTGATGGATGATTGTTTTGATGTATTCTTGGATTCGGTTTGCCAATATTTTGTTGAGTATTTTTGCATCAATGTTCATGAGGGAGATTGGTCTGTAGTTCTCTTTCTTTGTTGCATCTTTGTGTGGTTTGGGTATCAGGGTAATTGTAGCCTCATAAAAAGAGTTTGGTAGTGTTCCTTCTGTTTCTATTGTGTGGAACACTTTGAAGAGGATTGGTATTAGTTCTACTTTGAAAGTCTGGTAGAATTCTGCACTGAAACCATCTGGTCCTGGGCTTTTTTTTAGTTGGGAGACTTTTGATGACTGTTTCTATTTCTTTAGGGGTTATTGGTCTATTTAAATGGTTTATCTGGTCTTGATTTAATTTTGGTATTTGGTATTTATCCAGAAAATTGTCCATTTCTTCCTGGTTTTCCATTTTTGTGGAGTACAGGTTTTTGAAGTATGATCTGATGATTCTCTGGATTTCCTCATTGTCTGTTGTTATGTCTCCCTTTTCATTTCTGATTTTGTGAATTTGGGTGCTCTCTCTTTGCCTTTTGGTTAATTTGGCTAGTGGTTTGTCTATCTTGTTGATTTTTTCAAAGAACCAACTCTTTGTTTCATTGATTTTTTGTATTGTTCTCTTGTTTTCTATTTCGTTGATTTCAGCCCTCAATTTGATTATTTCCTGGCGTCTATTTCTCCTGGGTGAGTTTGTTTCTTTTTGTTCTAGAGCTTTCAGTTGTGCTGTTAATTCCTTGGTATGGGATTGCTCCATCTTCTTTATGTGTGCATTTAGAGCTATGAATTTTCCTCTTAGCACTGCTTTCATAGTGTCCCATAAGTTTGGGTATGTTGTACTTTCATTTTCATTGAATTCTAGGAACTCTTTAATTTCTGTCTTTATTTCTTCCTTGACCCATTGATGTTTCAGGTGGGCATTATTCAGTTTCCATGAGTTTGTGGGTTTTCTATAATTTTTGTTGTTATTGAGTTCTAATTTTAAGGCATGGTGGTCTGATAAGATACAGGAGGTTATTCCAATTTTTTTGTATCTGTTGAGATTTGTTTTGTGTCCAAGCATGTGGTCAATTTTTGAGAAGGTTCCATGGGGTGCTGAGAAGAAGGTATATTCTTTTGTGTTAGGATGGAATATTCTGTAGATATCTATTAGGTCCATTTGAGTCATAACATCTGTTAGGTCCTTTATTTCTTTGTTAAGTTTCAGTCTGGTAGATCTATCTTTTGGTGAGAGTGGTGTGTTAAAATCTCCCACTACTAATGTGTGGGGTTTGATGTGCGTTTTAAACTTTAGTAGTGTTTCTTTTATGAATGTGGGTGCTTTTGTATTTGGAGCATAAATGTTTAGAATCGAGACTTCATCTTGGTGGATTTTTCCCGTGATGAATATGTAATGTCCATCCTGGTCTCTTTTGATTGATTTTAGTTTGAAGTCTATTTTATTAGATATTAGGATAGCTACACCAGCTTGTTTCTTAGGTCCATTTGCTTGGAAAACCTTTTCCCAGCCCTTTACTCGGAGGTAGTGTCTGTCTTTGGAGTTAAGGTTTGTTTCTTGTATGCAGCATATGGATGGGTCCTGTTTTCTTATCCTTTCTGTTAGCCTGTGTCTTTTTATAGGTGAGTTGAGACCATTGATATTGATGGATATTAATGACCAGTGATTGTTAATTCCTGTTATTTTTTTGGTTGTGTTGTGTTGTCCTTCTGTGGTGTATGTTGGTGTAGGATTATCTATTGCTTGATTTTTCATGGATGTGTTTAGCTTCTTTGGGTTGAATTTTCCCTTCTAGTGCTTTCTGTAGGGCTGGGTTTGTGGACAGGTATTGATTAAATCTGGTTTTATCCTGGAATATTTTGTTTACTCCGCCTATGGTGATTGAGAGTTTTGCTGGGTATAATAGTCTGGGTTGGCATCCGTGGTCTCTTAGTGTCTGTATGAGGTTTGTCCATGATCTTCTAGCTTTCATAGTCTCTATTGAGTAGTCTGGTGTTATTCTGATGGGTTTGCCTTTATATGTTACTTGGTCCTTTTCCTTTGCAGCTCTTAATATTTTTTTCTTTATTCTGTGTGTTTAGTGTTTTGATTATTATGTGGGGAGGGGACTTTTTTTTTTGGATCCAGCCTATTCGGTGTTCTGTAAGCTTCTTGTATCTTCATAGGTATTTCTTTCTTTAGGTTAGGAAAGTTTTCTTCTATGATTTTGTTGAATATATTTTCTGTGCCTTTGAGTTGGTATTCTTCTCCTTCTTCTATCCCTATTATTCTTAGGTTTGGTCTTTTCATGGTGTCCCAAATTTCCTGGACGTTTTGTGTTAGGACTTTTTTGTCTTTATTGTTTTCTTTGACTGACGAATCTATTTTCTCTATCATGTCTTCAGCGTCAGAGATTCTCTGTTCCATTTCTTGCAATCGGTTGGTTATGCTTGTTTCTGTAGTTCCTGTTCGTTTTGTCAGGGTTTCTATTTCCAGCATTCCCTCAGCATGTGTTTTCTTTATTGTCTCAAATTCATTTTTCAGATCTTGGAATGTTTCTTTCATCTGTTTAATTGCTTTTTCTTGGCTTGATTTGATTTCTTCCCATTTTTTGTTCGTTTTTTCTTCCATTTCTTTAAGGGAGTTTTTTATTTCCTCTTTAATGGAGTTTTTCATTTCCTCTTTAAGGGAAGTTTTTATTTCCTCTTTAAGGGAGTTTTTTATTTCCTCTTTAAGGAAAGTTTTTATTTCCTCTTTAAGGTAGTTTTTCAATTCCTCTTTAAGGAAAGTTTTTATTTCCTCATTGAGGGAATGTTTTATTTCTTCTTTAAGGGCCTCTATCATCTTCTTAATGTCATTTTTAGGGTTGATTTCTTCTGTTTCTTCTGTCATGGTATGTTTAGGTCTTGCAGGTGTAGAATCACTAGGTTCTGATGTTGCCATATAGGTCTTTATGTTGTTGCCTGTATTTTTGCACTGGCGTCTACTCATCTCTTCCTCTGTGAGGTGCAGGTGGTGTCTGTGTCTGAGAGTGCCTCTCTTGTTCTAATTTTTAGTCTTGGTTTAGTAGTGGTTCTTGGTTAAATTGGTGCTATTGGGCTATTTCTTCAGGGGCAGCTGATTTCGATTGGTGAATTATATACTTATGATTCTGGTGATCTGGTTTGGTGTCTGGGTAGCGCCTTCTTCTGTGTCTACCTCTGTGGGCTGCCGCTGGGCCTGAATGTCTCTGCCGGCTGCCGCCGGGCCTGAATGTCTCTGTCGGCCACTGCCGCCGGGCCCGTTTACCTCAGCGGGCTGCTGCTGGGCCCGTCTACCTCCACGGGCCACCACAGGCCTACCTGCGTCTGCTTGCCTCTGCCGCCGGGCCTGTCTACCTCTGTGGGCTGTCGCTGGGCCTGAATCGCAAATATTCTTAATAAAACACTTGCAAACTGAATCCAAGAACGTATCAAAGAGATAATCCACCATGGTCAAGTAGGTTTCTTCCTGGAGATGCATATATAAAGGCTCAATACACAAAAATCAATAAATATAAACCACTCTATAAATATACTGAAAGACAAAAAAATATTATCTTTTAGAAGCAGATAATGCCTTTAATAAAATCCAGCACCCATTCATGAGAATAAATAATAATAAAGGTAGTTTACATCAAGTCCACATCCAATATCAACATAAATTGAGAGATACTCAAGGCAAGTCCACTAAAATCAGGAACAAGACAAATCTGTCCACTCTCTCCATACCTATTCAATATAGTACTTGAAGTCTTAGCTAGAACAATAAGACAACTGAAGATCAAAGGGATAAAAATAGGAAAGTATCTTTATTTGCAGATGATATTATTGAATACATAAGTGACCCCAAAAGTTCCACCAGGAAACTTCTACAGCTGATAAACACTTTCAGCAAAGTAGCACGATACAAAATTAATACACAAAACTCAGAGCCTCCCTATATACAAATGACAAATGGACTGAGGAAAAAATCAGAGAAACATCACCTTTCTTCACAACAGCCTCAAAAAAAATATATTTTGGTGTAACTCTAGCCAGAAAGTGAAAGGGCTGTATAACAAAAAGTTTAAGACATTAAAGAAAGAAATTGAAGAAGATATCAAATGATAGAAAGAATCCCCCATCCTCATGGATCTGCAAGATTAACATAATAAAGTGGACATTTTACCAAAAGGAATCTACAGATTCAATGCAATCCCCATCAAATTTCAACACAATTCTTCACAGAACTTGAATGGAACAATTTTCAGCTTCATATATAAACACACGTAAAAAATCTAGGATAGTTAAAAAAAATTCTCCTGCATAATAAAAGAACTACTAGAGGTATCATTATCCCTGATCTCAAAATGTACTACAGAGCTATAGTAATAAAAGATCATGATATTGGCACAAAAATTAGACTCACTGGTCTAAGGAATAAAAATCAAGATGTAGGCATAAATCCATATACCTAATGGACACCTGGTGTTTTATAAAGAAGCCAAAAATACATGATGGAAAAAAAGACACCTTCAACAAATGGATCAAAGATCTCAACGTAAGACAAGATACACCATAATTTTGAACACATTGCCACAAGAAAAGGCTTTCTAAATAAAACACCAATAGCATAGGCACAATGATAAAAGAAATAATACATGGGCCCTCACAAAACTGAAAAGCTTCTACACAGCAAAGAACATCAATAAAACAAAGAAGGAAGGCTACAGAATGGGAAATGATTTTTACCATCCAGTAGAGAGCTAATATCCAAAATGTAAAGAACAACAAAAACTGAACATCAAGAAAAAAAAAACAATTCAATTTTAAAAAGGTATAAAAATCTAAACAGAGAATCCTTGAAAGGGGAAATACAAATGGCCAAGAAACACTTAAAGAAATGTTCATCTCATTTTCATCTCATCTTTAAAAAAATGTTCATCTCATCAACATCTCTACTCGTCAGGAAAATGAAAATCAAAAGTACTTTGGGATTTTATCATACACCAATCATAATGGCCAAGATCCACAAAACAAATGACAGTATATGCTATCAAGGATACAGAAGAACTCATCCATTGCTGGTAGAAATGAAAACTTGTACAGCCAATGTGGAAATCAGTGTGTCATTTCTACAGGAAGATAGGAATCTATCTACCTCCAGATCCAGCAACAGCATTCTTGGGCATATACCTCATGGGTACTTCATCCCACTTAAGAGACATTTGCTCAACCGTGTTCATTGCTGCTCTATTCATAATGACCAGAAACTGGAAACAGCCTAGATGTCTGTCAACAGATAAATGGATTAATATATATATATATATATATATATATATATATATATATATTGTTCATTTAAACAGTAGTATATATATTATTCAGCCATTTAAAAAAGGAAATCATGACATCTGCAGGTAAATGGATTGAGCTAGAAAAAAACAAAACAAAACAAACAAACAAAAAACATGCTGAGTAAGGTAACCCAGACCCAGTTAGACAAATATATTCACCTATATGTGGATGCTAGCTGTTAAGTCTTCGATAAACAAGCTATTATTGTATAGCTACAGGGGTTATGTATTGTGTAAGGGAACAGGGAGGTGGATATCCCTAGGAAGGGGAATTAGAATAAATAAATGTGGGCAGACTGGGTGGAGGACAAGAATGGGAGAATCAAATGGGGAGGAGGAGGGATGATGTGGATGAGGGAGGAAATATGGGGAGGGAACAGCTAAAACTAAAGGATAATGGGGGTGGTAGTTTGAATGTAACTGGCCCTCATAGTCTCATAGAGAGTGGCATTACTAAAAGGTGTGGCTTTTTTGGAGTGGGTATGGTCTTGTTAGAGGAAGTGTGTCACTATGGGGCAGGGCTTTGAGGTCTCTTTTGCCAAGCTTCCCTCAGTGTGATAGTCAGTTGACTCAACACAAACTGACTGTAAGGCCCTACTGCTAAAGACAACATCTGCACAATTCATTGAACATGGAGATGTCTAGCTGGTGCCTACCTAAAGCCTTCACCCCTATGTCTAGTATTCACAGTATTTGAAGGTACTCTGCACACTACCAAAGGAAAAGGTAACCACTCTCTAATCTATAATGATGACCTGTCTGCAAGATGAGCTGTTGCAATAGTGACGCAAAGCTTGTTGGAGTAACCAACCACCATCTTATTGGATTTACGGTCCACTCCATGAGATGGAACCCACCCCCAACACTGCTTAGGTGTCCAGCACCCAGAGACCAGAGAGGCCAAAGATCCAGGGGAAAAACCAATACTACTGTTCTTCTAAAGAAATGTAGTCATAAAACTACTTCTAACAACACTCTGCTATATTCATACATACGTTTTTGTTCAGCCATCATCAGAGAAGTCTCCCCATGCATCATATGGAAACAAATGCAAAGACCCATAGCTGGACAAAGTACAGAGTGAGAGACCTTGGAACACTCAGTCCTAAAGGAGATGTTTCCATCAAATGCCTTCACTCAGTGTTCAGGGAACTCTGCAGAAGAAAAAATTGCAAGATTATAATAGCCAAAAGGTTTGGAGGACAGAAAGAAGATAAGACCAACTAAACACAAAAGAACCAACACACATATGAACTCACAGAAACTGTGGCAGCATGCACAGAGCCTGCATGAGTCTGCACCAGATGGGGTCCCAGCACTGAGAGGAGAAGTGAATACCACCCCTTATCCCTACAACCTGAAACTATATCTACTTGATAACCACTGGCAAATGAAAAATTAGTTCTCTCCAGCAGAGAGAGTCTCACTGGGAATAGAAATTACTCTTAAGGGCAGGCGTCATGCCCAGCAGAAGATTGGCAACACAATACAAATTCAATGACATCTTCAGAGGTTCTTTGTCTCATAATGATTTGTAAGGGCTTTTTGAGTGTGGTTTTTGGTTTTTGGTTTGTTTACCTTATAAGTCCTTTGTGTATTTACTATGTTTATACTTGCAGTTTGTTGTTTTTATGGGATTCTTGTGTGTACAAAGAAGTGTGTCTCTGCATCCATATGTGGTTTTTGTGCTTTGTCTCTTTTTCTTGTTTGTTTTGTTCTATTCTGTTTTGTTTGAGCTTTTTGTTTGTTTTATTTTATTATTATTCTTTAGATCCCTGTCCATTTTCTAAAGAGAGACAAAGAGGGTGTGTATTTGGATGGGTGGGGAGGTGGTAAGTATCTTTGTGGAATTGGGAGAGTAAAAACCATAATCAGAGTATATTGTATGAAAAATAAGTCTATTGTTAATAAAAGAAAAATTGCAGGGGGAAAGATGCCAAAGACCTTTAAGCAGACCGTATTTTATAATATGAGTCTTTGTGGATGAAGTTAAATGTTATGCTTTAAAATCGATGTGTTTGTGTGTCAGGATGACAAAGGATGGAATTGTGACGATTAATTTTAATTGTCAACTTGTAATGCTTTAGAATTACCTGAAAAGATAGTCTCAATGACTGATTGTCTAGATTGTGTTTAGCTATGAGCATGCCTGTGAGGTAATATTTTCTTAATTGGGTTAAGGTAGTAGTACCCACTCTGAATGTGAATGGTACCATTTCGAGGGCTAGGTCCTGAACTGTATGAGAGTGGAAAAAAAACTAGCAGAATAATTAGGGATGCATGCACTTATTTTTCTCTCAGCTCTTGATTATGGATGTACTTAGTTGCTTTAAGTTTCTGTCTAGACTTCTCCACAATGATGGACTATAACCTGAAATTATAAGCTGAATAACTCTTCTTTAAATTGCATTTTTTCTAGAATATTTTATCAAAAAAAATGATTAAAAACAAAAACACCATCATCAACAACAAAAAGAAACAAACAAACAAGAAACAAAACAGAAATTAAATAGAAATCCTACTATTTTAATTTTCTGAATACTGGAATTAAAAACAGATACCATCATACCTGGCTTCCAAGGTGATTTTGCTCGATTGTAGTTAAGAATAAAATGCTGTTGATCACACATTCTGAGATAAACAGTTCCAGTGATCTTGTGCCTTTTAATCAATGTCATGAATAACCTTGTCCTCTTGACCAAAAATAATCCAGTGCTGCTCCAACCACAAAAGTGAGCTTACAAATTGCATCTTGGAGCCCTTAATGAGTCCCCCAGGTTGTCAATCATCTTGGTTGATGGCTTGCAATTATGTAAGAAGCTCTGGAGCAGAAAGCCATCCTCAACCCGAGTCCTAGTTCTACAGAAGCAGTGGGGTATTAGGCTATGTTGTGTGCGAGCCATTAAGCTGGAGATTGCCAGTAATAGCCAACTAATAAAAACAGCAACGGAAGCAACAAAATTACAAGGGAAAAAAAGCCAAATTACTTCTATTTATTCCCACTCTCATTCTTATTAGGGAAATCAGTGTGTTAATCCAGAGGAAGAAGCATTGTCATAATTCCTGGTAAATAACCCAGTATCACACGTGAATGAGGCCACTTCTTATCACTGTAGCTGTTTCTCTTCTGGGACCTCAAATGGTCTGTTTAATTTTCGAACTATAATTGGCCACTGTGGAACAATCCAGAAAGAATGAATGAAAGGCTATAAAGGATATTTCCCCTTTGAATAGCAACCAAATTTGTCAGACCAACTGAAGATTAATTAGGTTACATGTATAAAATATAAAAATAATAGGGTAATGGGTGGGTAGGGATGGAAAGAATGCTAAATGGAGGCCCAGATGAGAAACCACACCCAAGAATTTCTTTTATGTGGCCCACAAACTACCATTGGCTTTCATATTTTCAATGTCAGCAAGCAACTGAATGATGGCTATAAATCTGAGTTTTGTTTAACCCACAGCACAAACACAGAAACTTTGGGGAATTTAACAAGAAAATTTGCTCACTCTTGTTTTATAGCCCAGTGTGGGACTCAGTTACTCAGATGTAGACATTTCCAAAATACAAAGACTCTATAACTAATAATTTGGTGCTCTATTTTATGTTTATTTTAAATCAAACAAATATGAAACTTCATGTCTGCTGAAATAAATATTTAGGAGAAATTATATTGATATCTATAATTTGCTTCCAAGTGCATCAAAATCCAGGGATGGTTATGGACTGATAGAGTGAATGAGTGCATAGACACTTGAACAGAGTCCTGCATTAAAATATTCCTAATAGGATCCAACTGTTTGGCACATTCATCCTCACCTTAGACTTTCACTAGCTCTTTTATGGATACCTGAATTTTATGTAATAAAATGTTAGGAAGAAATAAATTTCTACATGGTACTGGTATGAAAACCCATTTAATGGGTTAGAACAGTCAAGTCTCAGGGAGCCACCAAACTTAGCCTTGCAAAATGAGAACTTTATCTTCTTAGCTTCATTTAGATTTTGCCTCTATGCTCAAACATACAAAAAAAAAAAAAAAAAAAAAAAAACCCTTAAGATAAACCCATGTTCATCTTCATTGCAACCAGACATTCTTATTTCACTCAAAACTACAACTTACACATATGATTAAGAAAAAAGGGAGGAAGTGGATGTGAGGAAGAGAGAAAGAGAAGAAAGGAGTCATTTAGAGAATGAAGAAAGGAAAGGGGGAGGGTGGGAAGGAGAAAGACGCGGGGGGGGGAGGTGGTGGGAGGGAGATAGCCCTAGTCTATCTCTTAAACCTTTAGGGATAGATATAGCCTGTGTGCCGTAGAGACTGTGCCTTGTGAATTTGCGGCAGGTTCCAGGCTGAAGCACTCCTCCAGCCTGAGCATGGACCACGGCCTCTAGCCTGCTCCTTCTAGCCATGCTTAGTAGGCTACCACCCTTTCCATCCTCACTTCGATTATCTGGCTTATACTTCAAGTTACTATGGGTTTTTCTTCTGTCCTAATGAAAGGAAATTTATACCACATATTCTTGATACATTTTATCTCCCGGGTAAGGCCCTAGCTTTCTCTCCTTTGTCTGGAGCAATGCTGAGACTCAATGGTAATTTCTTTCTTTCCAGCAAAGGGACAAATAAAGCTTTAAGGTTTGGGTTGCTGCTCTGCTGATAAGGGTTCGTGGGGTATTATATTTGTGACCCACTGCCCTGCCAGCGGGTTGTAAATCTCCAGCACATAGTTCTCCCAAACATCGGGCAGCTTTATGTTTGATGGTCACCTCTCATCTCAAGATGTTTCACAGGGGAATGACACATTGCCGCTGCAAGGCTTCCATTAATATTTAAACATTTTATTTTCCCCTGTAAAATTCACATCGAAACCGAAACACTGGGCAGTGTGGCCTTCAGGAAGGAAATGAGTTATGATGACTCTGATCTCATGAGTAGGAAGACATATCCTCATCAAAGGATCTTTTTCCCTTCAGTCTCTTCCTTCCCGACTGCTGCGTGAGTACTCACCACGGTTCCCTACCAGTGGACACAGCCCAGCATCTCTGGTGGCAGAATCAGCACTCGTCAGGTAACCCATCTTGCAGGCATCTTATCCTTCCAGCCTTCAGAACGGTGAGAAAACAGACTTCAGTCCCTTATGGATGACCAATCTCAAGTATCTTTGGTTATGTAACTCTGGTTTACTAACAGAACTTTAAACGCTGTTGTTTTCTCCAAAACGCTTTCATTTCTAGTTGGAGTCTTCCTACCTGCTGCAGTGTGTGCCCTAGTTTTTTAAAAGGTTCTGTTTCTTTCTACATTCTGCTTTCCTTCTGTATTTAGCTTAGGCTCACCCTTCTGGCCCACTCGGGGCCCACTGTGGTTCCTCATCCATGCCCAGCCTAGTGGTGAAACCCTCATAGACTACTGTCATTGCTTCCCTAGGCAGTTCTACAGGGTCCAACATTTCCTTCAATTCTGTCCAGAGATGTCCATGCCAATGCTCTCACTGCCCATCTGTTCTCAGATATTGGTGCCTTTAATGGGCTAATCAGAGGTCACCGATGCACTCTGGTTGGTAATATTACAATTTTCTTTATATCTGAGTCTTGCTCATACCTCAGATGTGCTTATCTTATCTCACCTTTTATCTTACCTTGCTTTATAAATCTCTTGTTCCAAGGTTAAATGGGATCCACTTTCTGCTTAGTTCTGTAGACATGAACTCTTTGACAATAAATCTACTAAAACATAAAAGCTTAAAATAACTCAACACTCGCCGGGCGTTGGTGGCGCACGACTTTAATCCCAGCACTCGGGAGGCAGAGCCAGGCGGATCTCTGTGAGTTCGAGGCCAGCCTGGGCTACCAAGTGAGTCCCAGGAAAGGCACAAAGCTACACAGAGAAACCCTGTCTTGGAAAAAAAAAAAAAAAAAAAAAAAAAAAAAAAAAAAAAAAAAAAAAAAAAAAAAAACTCAACACTCAATTACCACAGGACTTTATTGTGAAGTTTGGTTTTAATTCAGCTAGAAATAAGGCCATGTTTAACATTTCCTATGGCTGCAAAGGATTCGTGTTAGCTTGTTAGCCTCATTGTTATCTCCCATGTTGGAAAAAAAAAAATCTCTAAAAGCCCCTCCTGGATTGGCGTTCTCCTCTTGCAATTCCTTGACTGCAATTCACTGCTGTCCCAGAGACCTATTGGTTTGAAGATGATGAATGGGAGGAGGTGAGATTTCTGAAGTAGGATGATTAAATACCAGACTGTGACCTTCACAGGTTTGTTTTAAAGCACCTTTGCATTTGTGGGCTTAGAAGGTGAGAAATAGATAGCCTGAGATTGTCCTTCCTTCTGGAGGGATTCCGTTCTAGAAGGGCCCTCTTCCTAGCTCCAGTATTTGTTAAAGGGGAACAAGAAGAGAAAATCATGATAGTTAATCTTCCCTCTCTCTTTCAACTATGGAAAACTTGTACATAGCTGTGCATTGAAAATTTAGTATGTTCTTATAGTTAAATTCACATAAGGGACAGGGGCCCTTTTTACTGTGCCCCCATGAGTGTCTCTCTTTAAAGCTGGACCACATCAAATACCACAGTCCTTCAAATAACCTTTCAGCTGCCCCTACTGCTTCAGGGCTACAACACCTTCTCCAAGCAGATTTCTGTTGGAATTTTGAATTCACTTACTTTGTTATCTTGTATGATGACAACTTGCCCTACAAACTACATTCTCAGTCCATGAAAAGCCATTGTGTTTCTGTTATTTTAGCTTACTCTTATTAAACAAGTTATATTCATACTTGTAAAAAACTTAAGTAACCAAGATATCTTCAAGTAGGTGAGTATATAAATAAACTGTAGTATACAAGGCAAGGGAATAATATTTAAAACTATAATTAAAAGAACTACTAATTATGAGAAGGTATAGAAGCCAATTTAAAACAGAGTCTTGTAAGCTACTGATTATGTAACATTCTGGAAAGAGCCAATCCATGCAGGACAGTACAAAGATTCTTGGTTGGGAGAAAGGAGACTGAATAAGTTTGTAGACTAGCAGAAGGCATTGAATAGCACACAGACTTCCAGAGGGATTCAACTCTTCTCTTTGGGACTAAAATGACAGATACGTGCCTTTAAAAACCAAGAAGGAGCTGGGTGGTGGTGGCGGCGGCGGCGGCGGCGGCGGCGGCGGCGGCGCACGCCTTAAATCCTACAACTCAGGAGGCAGAGGCAGGTGGATCTTTGTGAGTTTGAGGCTAGCCTGGGCTACCAAGTGAGTTCCAGGAAAGGCACAAAGCTACACAGAGAAACCCTGTCTCAAAAAACAAAAAAACAAAAACAAACAAACAAACATAAAAACAAGAAGGAGCCTAAGGTAAACTCTAATGACAATGTATTGACTGTGTAACAAGTCACCATTCTGGTGTGGTGTTTCATTCTTGGGTGAGGCTATGCATGTTTAAGGGCAGGGCTCAGATGGGATGCACTTTCTGCTTAGTTCTGTAGACATGAACTCTCTGACAATAAATCTACTAAAACATAAAAGCTTAAAAACACTCAACACTCCTTTCAGTTCCAAACCTTTGCTTTAACTTTATCCCTCTTTCTATCATCTTAAATTTATTTCTTTATTTCTGCCACTCATTCATACCTTAGCCCACTCATTAACTCCTTCTGTTTCTTCTTCATTGTTACACCAAGGTTTTGAAAAGGTATATTGCTAATAACTCAAATGGCCATGTTATTTTCTTTAATTCCTCAGAAGACAAATTCATTATTGACAATGTTTCCCCTTATTGTAATTATCTCTTTTTCTAAAGCCAATCTATGTCCCTCACTCTACCTTTTCTCCTAATCACTTAAGTACTTTCCATTTCATTTTAAAGTAACTTTTACTTCTGCTGACTCATCTCATGCTTTCATTCCTTGCCACTGTCCTGGGCTCTTTTACTTATCCTGAATCTCTTCTGCCCATGTCCATCCATTACCACTGTTACAATTGCCAGACTTGGGGCCATTAACTTTTAACCACTATTTAGATTGCATAACAATCTTCCTGAAGTCCTGTGAATATTCCCAAATCATCTTTTGAGCCTCTATTCCAAGTTTCTGTGGTCGTCTACTTGAGAATGACGCATAAGGTATTGTATACTCACTTAGCTCAAATGAGTGGCTTATCTTCCTCTCTCTGTTTCAGTCAATGTGATCCCTATGCATGATCTTTTCAAAATACCAAAACTTTATAACATATGTGGGTATAGTTTAATTATATATTATAGTATAGATATTTAATGTAATATAATATAGAATTATTGTTTAATGAATATTATTGCAGTAGGTTTCTAAGGCTATGACAAAACATCATGATCGAAAGCAATTTGGGGAGGAAAAGGATTATTACAGATTACAGTTGAAGTCCATGATGAAGAAAAAACAACTTTAAGTCATTTATTCAAATGAATAACACAGGTTGCTTCTTTTGGAGTACAAAAAATGGTTCTTGATACTTCTATATTCATAAAACTGAATTAACATAGCTATCACAGAATGGAAAAAAATATATAAAACAAGTTTAAAAAAAAACTATGATCAAGTTGAAACTCCAGGAAAGTGTTAGCTTTATTTTTTCTTGACTCACGTGTCCTTGTGCTCACATGCCCAGCCTTCTTCATTCTGAACAAAATTTTTATAGTGACTTATCACTAGGAGTAAAAGATCAATTTTCCCATCTCACTGTCAATTGTGCATGCCCACATAACCAAGTGAGGAAAAAGATGTTTCCTGTGAGTGTTGTGTGTGAGTTCCAGGAAATCTCCTGAAATATAAAGTTTTGTGCCCTATCAGCTCTTTCTCCTATTTCTCCTCTGTTCCTGCCCTCCACAAGGGTAGGGGAAGCATCTGGAGCTTAGCAGAGTCATAGTTATAGACTTCATGCTGAAAGACCCTAACCCTTCAGGCTTACACCCCCCAAGCCCCAGGAGAATAAAGAACTAAAAAGAAAACTAGTTCCAAGGGCAACCTGACTCGGCCACTACTCAATCACCAATACAACAATGTAACAATGTAAAAAGATTTCTGTTAAGAGATGTGCTCAACTGTGACTTGGATAGTTGCAGGTGTTCCAGGAAGGACCACCATGACCTTTGTGTAAACTCCACTCCTGCCCTGATACCCCCCTTGAGGTTTCAAGAAGAATGTACATGTGGAGATGACTGTACCCACTCTGTGATCAGGCCATGAAATTGTATGGAAATTGTGATCTTGTGGGTTTTGTGGGTTTTTCCTTTAAAAAACCCCATGTGGCTGCAGTAAGATGTGGCTCTTGCTCTTAGGAACAGAGTTTGCCCTTCTGTACAGAAGCCTCAATAAATTCCTTGTGCTGTTGCATCAACTGGACTGGAGTCTGGGTTCTTGGGGCACCCACTCAAGAAGATGGTACCCTGGGTTTGGGGTCTATCATTGCATTCTATTAAAGCTATAGATTATAATGTCCATTATATGTTTGTGATACTTAACCTTTATTATCAATTTGATTCAAATTTGGAATCACCTAGGAGAAACACCTATGGGTATATCTATGAGGGAGTTTCCAGAGAGGATTAACTGACTGAGGAAGAGTCACCCAGAATATGCGGAACACCATTACATCGAGTGGATCTGGGACTGCGTGAGGAGGAGAAAGTCAGTAGAGCACCAGAGGTTAATTCTCACTCTCTCTGTATGTATCCCACCTGCTGACACAGTGTGGTCAACCACTTCACATTCCTACTGCCATGTCTCCCATTCTTAAAACATGGCCAAAACAAACCCTACCTCCTTTAACTGAGTCCATCAATCATTTTCTCATGGTTAGGAGATAAGTAACTAAAAAATATAACATCCAGTAGACAACTAATACATAATCTATCTCTCTCTCTCTCTCCCTTCCTCTCTCTTCTCTCTCTCCCTCTCTCTCTCTCTCTCTCTCTCTCTCTCTCTCTCTCTCTCTCTCTCTCTCTCTCTCTCTCTCTCTCCTTTGCTCCAAATAGATCCAAGCCCCAGGAACTGTTGATTATGCATTTGGTTTTCCGAGACAGGGTTTCTCTGTGTAGCTTTGCGCCTTTCCTGGAACTCACTTTGTAGCCCAGGCTGGCCTCGAACTCATAAAGATTCGCCTGCCTCTGCCTCCCGAGTGCTGGGATTAAAGGTGTGCGCCACCACCGCCCGGCTTATTAAGAAATTTTTTTATTCATTTTACATACCAACCACAGATCCCCTCTCTTCCCTCCTCCCACCCACCAGCTTCCCCCCCCCCAAAAAAAAAACCCATTCCCCATTTCCTCCAACAAGTTAAGGCCTCCCATGGAGAGTCAGCAGAGCCTGGTACATTCAGTTGAGGCAGGTCCAAGCCCCTCCCCCTGCATCCAGACTGTGCAAGGTGTCCTACTTTCACTTTTGTGAACATATGTTAAGCCCATTTAGCCTGATTGAACCACTGTCTCTTGTGGTGATATGTTATATACCCTAATAAAATTTGCGTGAAGATCAGAAAACAGAACAAGCCGCTAGATTAAACATAGATGCCAGGGAGTGGTGGCACATACCTTTAATCCCAGGACTCGGGAGGCAGAGATCGGTCTGTAGGTCTGTGAGTTTAAAGCTATCCTGGACTACATAAAACTGACTCAGTTTAGGAAACAGAGCCAAGTAGTGGTGGTACACGCCTTTAATCCCAGCACTAATAAGAAAGTGATGACTGGGTAGAGAAAGGAGACAGGAACTGAGTCCTTTTCAGGCCATGGAGTCCCAGGGGTAAGATGCAGCAGTGGCTTGTTTCTTTCTCTCTCTGATTTTTCAGCATTTACCCCAAAATCTAACTCCGTTTTTTTATTAAAAGACCAATTAGAATTGGTGTTCATGCTGCCTCTACAATCTTTTAGTACCCTTTCCCTTCAATGTAAAGTCTAGAAAGTGCAGATAACACTATGTTATTCTTTAAAATCTCAGTGTTTCATTCTCTTAACAAAAAGAACAAATCCTTAATTTGATAACAAGACTACCCAGCCTCTCATTAACTATTTCCCAAGCCTCCCTGTGTGTCCCTCAGATAGTAGGTGCATGAGAAAAGGTGAAGATCTGTTCCTCTGGCTGATAAGGGTACTTGCTCTGGTTGTATCTAAGAAATCTTTACTGACCATGATGCAAGTCTGATTTTTTTTTTCTGATCATGCTCCCCAACTCCTCTTAGATCCTTACTTCCCTGTACACCCAACTGTATTCTCTCTCTCTCTCTCTCTCTCTCTCTCTCTCTCTCTCTCTCTCTCTCTCTCTCTCTCTCACACACACACACACACACACACACACACACACACACACACACACACACACACACACGGAGTTAACTTACCTGTATTCCTGTAGATCAAGCATGCAATTTGGCTTGGTCACCATTGTTTTTACCCCTGCCAAATCAGCCTTACTATTTTGCAAAATCTTGCAACATAGCACCACATTTCTCAAACTCCCTTGTGTTAGATGTGGTATGTATTGTAGGTTTCTTTGTTTACATATGCCAGCACATGATATGGCATTGGAACCAATAAGAGGGAAAGCGCCTGAAGCATCAGTTGTGAGCATCATGTGATTGGCTCTGGAAAAGCATTTTGATCTCGGGTAAATATTTCAGCATCAATTCAAGAGGCTCAGGCTGATTCTCAAGATTTAGTGATTTCACAAGTATATAATTCATATAATGACCCTCTTTCTGCCTGAATACATAAATGGTGAATACTATTCCTCAAGACATCTTCTAATATTCCCCTCTGGTTCATCTCATCTTACCAGCAGGACTTGACTCATAAGAATCCCCTTCCCCACCACACATTCAACTGGTGACTCAAAGGTTTGTGTAACCAAAGACATTGTTACTTTTATCTGAATGACAACTTAAATATTTCCATATTTTAACAACAAATAAAAATAACAGACTACATGTAACCACCATATCTAGTGGTAGCTGGGGCAACTGTTCTCACTGTGTGAATAGGACACATGGCAAGGAAAGAAGTTACTCTACACTCATTCATTAGCAGCTATGTAACTCTGACTTTGCAACCTCACCTTGACTATGTGAAGAATGCATCCCAGTAGTTTTGCATGAACTCATTGCTATAGAACATTAAAACTTCACAATTTCTGTTAAGTCTACATTTGGGTTGCTTTGGAAATCCAGATATTGTTATTCAGTTAATTACAATTTGAACAGCAATAGTAAAATAATACATTTTACTTGTCTAAATAACTTAACGTATGATTATGTATTTATTATTATGTATCTAAAATACCTTAATGACAAGTCTCTATCAGAACAGGCATTTTATTGTCCTAATGCCAGGTAAAAGCAATCTCTCACAGTGTACCTATGGAAACAATATTTGCAGAAATCACATGGACAGGCAGTCTTCCAGAAAGCTTCAGTATTGTATTAATTTCTCAGATGAGTCAACATTGCTCAGTCCCATGGCTGTGAGCACCTGCACTGCCCTTTAATCTGCTAAGGTTAACTGTATTTCAGAAGAAAACATATTTGCACAGTGGAGGAGGCCTCCTAGGGAAATGCTGAGATGACATTAACTGAAAGTATTGAGGCAAGGCTCATGCACTTTGATGAGAAGTTCCAGTAGAGAAAACAATAGTAACTTTTATGTGGAGGAAGTGATTGAAGGAGACCAAGCTAGCATTGGGAAACAATTGTTTTCCAGAGCAGATCCCAGAGCAATGGATGTGTTAGTGACTATGTTAAAGTCTAGATGCAAATACTTGCTGAACAGAAACTTTTTTAAACTTGACAGGGTCACAGCCCAAGAAATATTCAATCTTTAACATGTGTCTGCAGTTGTAAAGTTCTACATGCCATTTGTCAACTTGAAAATTCCATTTTTTTACCAGTGCTGCCCTCTCTCCCAAGGATGAGAGTGAGGAGGCAGGTCACTTTAGTTAACATAGGCTATGTCATCTAACTGACCCAGAGCACAAATCGCTCAAATACAATAAAGATTTCTTTCTCACTCTCTGAACCTTTACAAGTTCATAGGTCTGGCAGTAGCTAGCTGAACACAACACAAAACTTCTATTACTAGACCTTTGTATCTTTCAAATAGCAAAACCAAGAGACTGAGAACTGTCCCAATCACTCACTGTGCTCAAGATCAAATTCAGGCCTCATTCATGCACAATGTGTGCTTATTCTTGTAGCTCCGCAGTCTCTTTCAACTACAGTTTAGAGTAAGTATTCTCCAACTCTCTATACAGAATCAGTCAATCACGTTCATTTCTTCTGAAGATTTTTAAAACATACTCTTTTCTATTATAAATTTTAATTGCTCATCAACATCTTTAAAAAGCTAAGATCAAAAACAATAACTTATAGAGGTTCTCCATGTGCTCTTATTCAGTAAGCTCCTGGTCCACAGGTCATGTGAGGCTTTTCCAATCATTCAAGCCAGGTCTTGCATATGGGAATACTTTATGTATGAATGATATGAAATCCAAAAGTATTTTATATCCATATCTACTCTTTCATATAAACAGATTTCCTGTTATTAATCATTATTATGGGACTTTTGTTACAACTGATGAATCAATATGGATACTGTGGTGGTTTGAATGAGAATGGTCCCCATAGGCTTTTACGTTTCAATACTTGGTCCCTAGTTGGTGGAATTGTTTGAGAAGGATTCGAAGGTGTGGCCTTGTTGTTGGAGGTGTGTCACTGTGGTGGTTTTGAGGTTTCAAATTTTGTGCCATTCCCAGCATCTCTCTCAGCCTCCTACTTTCAGATTGAGATGTGAGCTCCCGGCTGTTGCTTTCATCACCTCTTTGCTCCACCATCATGGACTCTAACCCTCAGAAAACCTTATGAAATGCTCTTTTTAAAAATTAAATGTTTTCTTTTGTAAGTGCCTTGGCCATGATGTTTTTTTATAGCAGTAAAAGAAAAAAAATAACTAAGACAGATACTTTACTAACTAGAGCTCAGAATTTATGTAAAGGTTTGCTCTTTTATGGGTATCAGCAAATGTACATTGATATGGGTTTACCACTGTAGTGTTGCACAAGATAGTTTAATTTATCTGGAGGATTTGTTGTTGTTGTTGTTTTTGTTGTTGTTTTTGTGTGTGTGTTCCAATTCTTCATCCCCTACACACTGTAAGATCTGGAACTTACTGACCTCTTCACTGTCTTTGTGGTTTTTATTTTTTTTCTCTCCTTTCTTGTAGTTGGGATCATATAGTTTATAGCACTTTTAGACAGTCTTCTTTCCCAAAGACAAATGTATTTTTGATTCTTGAATGTTCTTCCATGGCTAATTAATTTATCTTTCTCTGATGTATCATATTTCATGGTATGGAGGTACCAGCATGTTGATTCATTTACCTATACAGATACATTTTGTTACTTCTAATTTTGACCCTTTTGACAATTAATAACAAAGCTACTAGGAACATTTATATACAACTTTTGGTATGAAAAAATCTACACTTATTTGAATAAACACACGTTTGAGAGGTACTGTAATCGTCTTAACTACTAGAATAGTGTTTTTACGGAATTACAGGAGGCTTAATTCCGTAAAAATTAAGCTAGTGTAATCCATCTACACTTTTATGAGTTTTAATTTCAATCAAGCCCAACCATTTTTGACAGGGAAGAATTAAGAAAGACCCTTCCTGACTCTCACTGAAAGAGAAAAACATTATAAAATATGATCAAACAGTTCTCAAGAAAGAAGACCTGCTCTCTAGGAGAAAGCCGCTCACCCATACCGATGGTATGTTATGACTGTGAGAGTACATGTTTGATTCTGTTATTTGAAGAGTCAAAATGAATTACTGATATTTGAGAGAACTAGCTTTTTTAGGGTCCTTGTGGCTCAGGCCTTTAATCCTAGCTATCACAGAAGCTGGATCAAAAGTCCAAGGCCTGACTAGGCTACATAATGAATCCCATGGTTGATCTAGTGAAACCTTATGCCCAAATAAGAAGTAAAGGGAAGGCTGAGGATATAGTTCAGTGAGAGAATGCTTGCTTAGCATGCATGCATCTCTGGTTCCAATCTCCAGTGCTACTTCATCCTAGTAATTTTCTCTGCTGAACCTTTATTCTCAATTTCAGAGATTTCTACCCAAGTATTTACAGTTTCTTTGCTTCTGTGTACTTCAAATTTAATCTGCTTTCCCTTGCTTTGGGATTTTCTTCTTTCCTAATTTTCCTCAAACACTGTTTTTACTGCATCCCACAAGTTTTATAGGTTTTAATTTCACTTTTGTTTAGTTTTAAATGTATTGAAATTTTTTTCTTGAAAATTCTTTTTCAGCAGATATTCTGCTTCAGAGAATATTGTTTGCTCTATAAATATTTGGGGACTCCCCAATATCCCTTCTGCGATTTATTTCTAGTTGGATTTGAGAGTACAGTCCACTTGGTTTCCAATCCTTTAGACTTGTATTTAATGCACCAAGATGTGAATGCCAAGTCCAAAGGCATAAAGTCAATAGATCTTGGAAGGTAAACATAGGAAGGAAAAGGGGCCCTATTACCCAGGGATCTGGTTGGTTTGCCATACCAATTTATGGAATCAAGGAATCTCGGACACCAGAGACAAAGCCAAAAGTGCCCAGAGACCTTGTATGTTTCATAGAAGGCATCTCAAACAGAGATATCAGAGACAAATGGTCTATAATCTGTAGTTTGTAGCCATGTCCTTTATTTCTAAATCTGAACACTAAATCTCACAAATCCACCTTACAGGAGACTGGAGGGTTCCTGCACTCATGCTGGAGTAGGCTCTATCTCCTGCACTCATGCTGGAGATAGGCCTCACTGGAGCTTCTCTATTCTTTTTCTTTCTTTTCAAGTGTATATGTGGGTATGTAAAACAGTTCCCAGGGAGATTTGGACAGACCCCAGACAGGATTCAATGGCAGACCTAAGTTCAACATTTTTTAAAATGATGAGTTTCACTGGGGTTATTACAGGAATGTGAGTGAGGGGTTACTTACAGCCACAGAAATGACTCAAAGACAGCTGTGTCACCAAGTCCTTCTCCAGCATGGGTGACAGCTTATAAAAGCTGAAAACCTGGCAAGCATAGCACAATCATGATAGCTTAACAGGTGGAAAAGTATCTTTCTCAACTAGCTCAGTTGGTCTGAGCCTCTTCCCAAAAAGATTGGCTGGTTTCTGCTTCTTCTAGAAGGCTTGTCTGGTCTTTGCTGTTTCCAGACTGCTCAACTGGTCTGTGAATATCTCTCAGCAGTCCTTCAAGCTTATGCTTGGAGGGGTCTAGTGAATTTAGTCATTTTCAGTGACTTTTCTGAAGCTATTGAATTGTTTATTTCCTGAGCTTAAGGAATTTCCCTGCAGAATGGAATGTTCCACCTCCCCTTAGAATATACTGTTATCTCACTTCCTGTCTTAGTTACTATTCTAAAGCTGTGATGAAACACCATGATCAAGGTGATTTATAAAGGAAAATATTTGGTTGCAGGTTGCTTAGAGTGTCAAGGGGTTAGTCCATAACCATCATGGTGGGGGACATGGCAGCAGGCAGGCATGGTGCTGGAGCAGTAGCTGAGAGCTTACATCTGATCCACATGTGAGAGAGAGAGAGAGAGAGAGAGAGAGAGAGAGAGAGAGAGAGAGAGAGAGAGAGAGAGAGAGAGAGACTGGGATGCCAGTGATATACTTCTTCTAACAAGGCCCATACCTCCTAGTTCTTTCCAAACAGTTCCACTAATGGAGTTGAGACTTTGGGGGACCATTCTTATTCAAACCATCACTTCTTTTTCTAACATCCTGTGTTTTAATGAACTTCCTTCCAAGATGGAAAGTTTTAATCCCTGAGGAAATTGCTATATAATGCTATATATATTTTTATGTGGGTACATGTTTATGGGTGCATGTGGAATCTTGAAGGCTGGTCTAGAGAATCTTCTTTGATTGCTCTTCCATCTTATGGGTTTTATTTAATTTAATTAGTTATTTGATTTTTTTTTTTAAGATTATGAGGCACAGTCTTTCAATCAAACCAAGAGCTCAATCATATTGAGTAATGAGCTTGCTCAGGGCATTCTCTGAGCTGTTAGACCTAGCTAGCATTTACTTGGGTTCTGGGTATGAGATGGGGATTTTCAAGCCTTGCAGGGCAAGCGCTTTGACCACTGGGCCATCTTAATACTTGTGCCGTCAGTTTAACTCTCAAGTTTGTGTAGCTTGCGATTCTAGCCACTGAATAATTGTGTTTGAAATGTTCTTGCCTTCTTCCTGAAGGAAGCTCTGACTCCCTGTAATCACTTGTCAGCCACAATTCCATGATAGATTGAAGAAGAGTTGCTGGCTCTCAGTTTGTTCAGCTTTTTTTTTTGTTGTGAGGACATTGGTAATGACTTCCAAGCTTCTTATATGTCAGACCAAAATGAATTATTTATTTCCCACTTTCTTTTTACTGACACATTATTCATGTCATACCAAGTAAAGACATACTAGAAAAGAATGTCATTGAAGGTCATTGCTCACTTGGATTACTAGTTTGTGAATACTGAGAAAGCCTACGAGACTTACTTGTCAAGCAGAAATATGTATCATTGAGTCTTCATGGCTAAAGTTATCTATTGATCTTTTTGACTATTTCTCTAGCTTTAAATAGTGCAAAGTAACCACATGCCTTGGATACATGGTCAAGAACAACTCTATGCACACAGATGCATTAATTTCATTGATGCTAATATCCTCCTCCTTTTTCATTATTGACTCTCACTGCTCTAGATAAGGGAAATGTTACCTCACTGGTCCACAAAATAGAGACTTGATATATGAAAACAGAGCCCATATTGGATTTTTGTTTCCCCTAAGTTGTAAGTTTACTTTCCTGTGTATTATGGAGGATCGGTTTTCTAGTTTTAAGCACTTTAACTGTTCCTGAATATTGTGATGTCTTCAGTTTTCAGCTTAGTCTAGTATTCATTTTTCCATGTTAAATGTAATTTCATTTTCTTAGATGCATATGCTACCTGTATAAAACTCAGCTTTGTTGCTGAGGTCTAGAGTAAGAATCTGGATGCTTTTCAGCTTTGCTTTATCTGAAAGTTAATGATTAAGGCTTCTTCTACACAGTTTGATGTGATTAGAAGGCAGAGCTAGGGATAAGTGTTCAGTGTACCACTCACACATTTCAAGTGTGTGTTTGCAACTTATTATAAACTTTTATCAATTTGAAAGAAGGAAGGCTTCTTAATTTACTCAAGCATGCTTATCATCTTTATCATCATCTCTGTGTTACCATAGCAGCCAGAGACAAGTGTTGTCAGTCAATCACAGAGAATCCAATGGATAAAGACAGGCACCTTCAGCATGGACACTGAAAAGTTTGGAGACAATCTTGTCAGCACCCTAAGAAACAGTTTTTGGGATTTGCAAGTTCTACTAAAAAACAGTTTTCAGTTAAATAAGATTAGCAGAAAAGTAACATTTTTAACATGCTGACATTATCTGCAAAATAATGACTTATCCAATACACCATGACAAACACAATGGATAGTTTAGTGACTTTGATCATCAGTGCCTTTAATTTTAACATCAAAGAAAGCAGACACTGTATATTACCCGGGGCTGATGGTTGGCAAGAAATAAATAGCTTGAAAATGTAGAGAGGTGGTAAGATAATTAGCCGTGTTTCAGAGAGGCAAAGGAATTCAGACAGGGGTTAATGGGCTTGTGCACCAGGATGGAACTAAGGGAGGACAATTAAGATGCAGATTTAATGAGGATGTAGATAAAAGATAAAGTCAGAGATGAGATTATAGAAATTCAAGAATCTGAAGATGGAGCATTTTCAAAAGATACTGGTGAAACTTAAAGTAATTTCCCAAAGGATTCCCCTCAAGTTACCAAGGATAATAATTCAAGTTTAAAGAAAATGTGTTATAATATCATGATTTTTAATTTTAAAAGGAACCAAAGTCATTCAAAAGAGCAGAGAAACCTTTGTGATATTTTTTTTGTGGAGCCACAAGACACTACTATGATTTCCTGGCTCATCCACTCCCTCAGGTTTTGTGCCTCCATTTCAGATTTCTGCCTCTCCAGTCCTCCTTGGTTCACATTCTGCCTTCCACAAACATCAACCCCCACATTTTATAAAAACAACAAACAAAAACTCCCTGTGGTAGTTTTAATGGCCATTTGCCACAACTTAGAACTGAAAAATTGTCTTGGTTGTCATAATCAATGTGAGATGGGCCATATCAAATGTGGGAAGCACTTTCTGGTAGCAGCCCAGGTTAAAAAGAAATGGAAATCAGGTGTCCTGGCACATGCCTTAATTAGAGCACTTTGGAGGCAAAGACAGGAAGGTCTCTGTGAGTGGAAGGCCAGCCTGATCTACAATATTCTACAATATGAACTTCAGGCCAGCCCGATCTACAGTATGAACTTCAGGCCCCCTGATCTACAATATGAGCTTCAGACCAGCCTGATCTACAGTATGAGCTTCAGGAGAACCAGGGCTGTATAGTGAGACACAAAACTAAAAAGACATAAAAGAAGGAAGATAACTCACTTTTGGCTCGCTTGGCGCCCCCTCTTGTTGCCAGGTTAATTTACTCTCATGCTGTTGCTGATTCCTTTGATGGTACTTGAACCAGCATTGTAGGCTTTCGCCATCAACTTCGGCTTGGTGGCTTTTGAGGATGCCTTCAGGTCTTCGGCCCCAGACAGGGACTGTTGAGATACCTAACTCTATGGACTGAACAACTACCATGTTCTCAGCATCTCAGATGTAAATCATTTATTGATACGATTTTTAACATAAGCTAATTAAATCAATCACGTGTGTGTGTGTGTGTGTGTGTGTGTGTGTGTGTGTTATAGATGTGTGTGTGTTTACATTATTTGGACTTAATTATTTATTCATTCCCAGTCTGCTTATAATACCAAGAATTTAGACATTTTATCCATGTAAAATCTATCCTAAATTCACACTCTACCTAACTGAACTGAAGGATTGCTTCTTCATTCTGTTCCAATTCCCAGCAACACAAAGATGCTGAGTAATACCTGTGACTACCCTTTTGTGTAAGGCTTCCCTGAAGACAGCAAGAACACTGAGAATGTGAATAGTGTTTTATTTACCTAGTTCCTTGGTACATGTAAACACTTAGTAAATACTTGTTCTCTAAACTCCATGGACAAATTCCCACATTCTATAGGTGTAACTCTATAGGTAGGGTTTCAAATTTTTCTACTCTACCAAAATATTAACCATGGCTATGACAAATCCACGACCTACCTGCCAGACACCAACTGTCCTCACTGAATCACTAACACAGTCACCTTGTAGACTACACATTAGTTTTCCCATTTTTGCAAATGAAGACAGTAACTGTTTTGATATTAAGTCCCTGGCATTTAACTACATACATGTTTACTTTAGATTCTAAAGTCTAGATGTGAATTCTGTATGTTTAGTGTGAATGGGTTGAACACCATAGTCACCAATCACCACCTCCTGTCACTAGGGCCCTGACTCCTTCTGAGAGTGAGAAGTCCAAGATGTGAGATGTCCTCTTAGGCGAATACATAAGCACATTAGTAACTGGAACATGTGAACATTGTTTGAGTGATATTGAAACCCATAGGACAGAAGGGTGGATGTGCTGTCTATTCCTTACCAAAAATCACTGTATATAGTTATTTATATTTTGGGTTGTAACTCTGCATTGAGTCACAGTTAACACATACCACAATGCTTTGGTCTAGCAAAAACACTTGCAAAAACGTCTCCTCTCATGTGTGTGGTCATCTCAGGTTGCTTTTGGCTTTGGTTTTGTTGATGTATACCGATACTAGGATTCACTGTGGTGCTATTCACACAGATTTTGTTTTGACTCTCTTTCTTCTCCCTAATCTCTTTCCCAGTGGCCTCCTTTCCTCCCTCATTTCACCTATGCCCCTCATCCCCCTCTTCTTGAACAGTTCTCATGGCCTCCTACCTAATACTATAGTTCATACTGACTCTAGCACTTCCTTATTTGCATTCATGCAAACATTAAAAGTTAGAATCCTTACAAAAATGAGAAATGTGATTTTTGTCTGAGTCTGGGTCACCTCAATGAATAAAAACCTTTCCTGACCCACCTGTTTTCCATAGTCCCACTGTGTATATCTGACCTACTTTCGTTATCCTTTCATCAGTTCCCAGGTTTATGAATGCCTAAGCTGTTTCCATGTCCTAGCAATTATGGATAGAGCACCCAGAAACATGGATGAGCAGGTGTCTCTGCTGTAGGATAAAAAGGCCTTTGGCTATGTTCCCAAGAGTGGCACAGCTATTTCATATGGTAGCTCCACATTTACGTTTTCTTTAAAGAAACTGGTTTCCAGAGTGACTGTACAAGCTTCTACTCTCCCCAGCAGTGAATGACATTCTTCTTTACACACATTCTCATTAGCATGTGTGATTTGGTTTCTTGATCTTAGCCATTCAGACTGCGGTGAGATGGAGTCTCAATGTGATTTTAATCTACATTTTCCAGATGGCTAAGGATGTTAAACATTTAAAAAAAATTTATTGGCCATTTTTGGCCATTTATGTTTCTTTTTTTTTTTTTTAAGATTTATTTATTATGTATACAGTATTCTGCCTGCATGTATGCCTGCATACCAGAAGAGGGCACCAGATCTTATTACAGATGGTTGTGGGCCACCATGTGGATGCTGGGAATTGAACTCAGGACCTCTGGAAGAAAAACCAGTGCTCTTAACCTCTGAGCAGTCTCTCCAGCCCTATGTTTCTTCTTTTAAAATCTGTGCATTTCATTAGCTTATCCATCGACTGGCATATTTTTCTTTCTGTGGGGGAAAGAATGTGTTTGTGTTTTGCAGTTGTTTTTTTTTGTTGTTTTTTTTTTTTTTTTTTTTTTTTTTTTTTTTTTTTTTTTAATATCCTATATATCAAGCACTCATTTTAAGTTTCTCTTCCTGTCTGTAGGCTGGCCACTCTGCAGATAGTTTCACTTGTTATTTGAGAACTGACATTTTATGTGGCCCTATTTATTGATTCTCAGGGCTGTTTTCTATGCTAATGGGGGAACTGTTGAAAGAGTTCTTAACTGTGCCTCTAACCTGGAGAAGACCTCTCCTGCTCCCAAGTTTTCACAGTTGCCTCTAGTTCTTTACGTATGGTGGAAGCTTTGTGGACTTTTCCCGTCCACTTTGTCATGTCTATCATTGTCATCTTTGTTCAGCTCATGTTTAGGCAGTCATGTCGGTGAGACTTTATGGGTATAGCTTTTGGTATTTCTAGGAGACACAATTGCACAGCAAACTCTCTGATCCTCTGCCTCTTAAAATCCTTTCTATGGTGTTCTCTGAAATTTAGGCGTGGGCATGTTTTGTAGATATATCCTTTGGGACTGGGCTCCGCAACTTCACATTTTGGTTGGTTATTTCTGTAGTGGTCTCTGTCTGTTGCAAAGGGAAGTTTCCTTGATAAGGGGTAAAGACTCCACTTATCTGTGAGTGTAAGGACAACTGTTTATAGATATTTTTTTGCTATTATGGATTATGGTGGTTTAGTAAATTGATGGTTATAGATTTTTCCTCCAATAACTGACTTCACTCACACTGATTGCTTATCTAGGTTTCCAGTACCAGGCATGGTTTCTTTTTGTTTGGGGGTGGGGTGGAAGGGGATTTTTACTTTGTGATAGTAATTGTGTGAGTTACTTTTTTTGTCACTGTGATGAAATGCCTCAAGGAGGTGGTGCTGTGGATATCACTCTATGTAAATAAAACACTGATGGCCAATGACCAGGCAGGAAGTATAGGCGGGACAGAGAGAGGAGAATTGGGGAAACAGGAAGAAGGAGGAGAGACTGCAGCCACCGCGAGGAGAAGAGCATGTAGAGACGCCGGTAAGCCACCAGCCACGTGGCAAGCTATAGATTTATAGAAATGGGTTAATTTAAGATAAAAGAGCAGTTAGCAAGAAGCCTGCCACGGCCATACAGTTTATAAGTGATATAAGCGTCTGAGTGATTATTTTATAAGTGGATTGTGGGACTGCGGGGCTTGGGGAACCTGGAGAGAAGCCCTCCAGCAACAAATGGCGCCCAACGGCTCGAGTTTCCACCTTAAACCTGAGAATATTTAATAACCAATTCTAAACAGAGCCAAAACCAGGTTCCTGCTTCTTGTCTCATACGGGCAGCTAGATGCGGCAAAACGCAAGTTTGGACACTGGCGGGTTCCTGGCGGGTGCGTTTGACCGGCAGTATGGCGGAAATGAGGCATCTGCCAGCGGCAAATTAAGCTGTGTGGTAGATTTAGTCTTTACTAGTATTAAAAAAAAAAAAAAAAAAAAAAAAAAAAAAAAAAGAGGTTTCTGGGCTACACGCTGCTTTGATAAAAGCTTAGACCCACTATTTCTGAGACTTGATGACTCCCAGAGCTGGCGGAAAACGTACCACTGCCATGTTGGGAAGCTGAAGTGGGCGGAGCCAGCAGCCACAGCGCCGTTTCAGGCTTACAATGGTACAGTTTAAAGCAATAGGCTCAAGGCTCAAGGTAATATAAAACATAAGCCACATAAAGATGGCTACCACACAGAGAATCTGGATTATGTTTTCTTTGATATTCATAATTAAAGAAAAACATTTGATTACAAAAGCTGTTGAGTTATGCCAAAATGTATATTTTAAAGGTACCTTGACTTCAAAATTTGGATATAAGGATATGTTACTTTGGAAAAGAGGTTCTGCTTTTGTTTCCACAGAAAGCCAGAGGCTGTGGACTTGTTCCAGATTAAGATACATCAGGTTTCACCAGCCAAGACCCCCTGAAAGGACTCCGATGACACCATGGCCCAGATGATCCAACATCCAGATCGGTTTCAAGGCAACTGGTTCACACAATACAGCCTCACGGACTACCCCATAGGTCTAAAATTTTCTTTGCGTCCCCATAAGATACAGCGCCCCCTCCAGCAGGAAGTAGTAAGAGATGCTACGCCCAAATTCCCAAATATACCAAGCTGGCTTTAGAGGTGGAATTGGCTCACTCCCCCTCTAAACCCAGACATATTGCTTTAAAAAAAAAAAAAAATGGTTAAGTGATTCTTGTGTCCCAAATCAGAAGAGCCCTCTGGTGTGGGACAGAGAAAAACCAATATTTTTATTTAAAACAGGTTGATTATAAATGTGATCTCTTTCTAAAAAAGAAAAGGGAATATGATATGGATATATAGGATATGGAGATGATAAGATAAAAGGGTAGATTAATGAACCTACTTTTAAAGAACAACTTGTTTAAAATGTTTTACATTGGTATAGATTTTAGTTTATGTTTAAAATGTTTTACATTGGTATAAATTTTAGTTCATTGATACAAACTTGAAGTTAATTTTGTTATACTGTATATATATACATATATATTTCTATTCTTGTTTGAGGTATTATGTTTATATAACTCATTTAAAATTGTAATGGATAATTAAAAAATAGATTAATAATTAGTCATTTATGATAATCATATTTGTAGCCATGTTAGTTAAGTCTTCTAGGTATACATAGATATATTTCAGATAGATAGGTAATCTTCAAACACTTCATAGACCTAGAGAATATGGCATTTAAATAACTTAGAATTCTGTTGACGTGAGACACAATTGCTCCTGGCTGCACCAATTGATCCCGAGAGAATGTTGGGCTTCTAAGACATTTCCATTTGGAAGTTTGTCTTTTGGCACAAAATGGCCTACTGGGCAAAGAACTGCCCTTGCCTTGATGGCTGACAGTACAAATGCAATGCTGTCCTTTCTGGACAAGTGGGACACAAGGAAAGCGACCACTGTACTCTGCCAAGACAGGGTAAGATGGTCTCTTAAAATTCCTGCTTCTAAAAATGGTCTGTCAGATACTCTAGGCCTGTAGCCAATTTGAATGCACCAACAATGCTAAAAAACATTAGGTGACTGTCCAGGCTGCCAGCTGTCTTGGTCTACTCTTGCAAGATTCCCGAAAGTTGCTTGCATCCATCTACCATTTCTCAGGTACCATTATGTTCCTTCTCAGGTCTTTGATGTGGTTGAAGACTAGATAGTCGTAATTTCCTCAGTTATGATAAAAGATTAGTTAGCTATAAAACCTTAAACTCACAAATATAAGATAGATAGGACATCTTCTTTAATATTGTAACTATAATTCTTGCTCGGTAATTGTTTTGTTATATGTAATTTTACCATGTTAAAGTTAAAACCTTCCTTTTTAAAAAAAGAAGAAAGGGGAAGTGCTGTGGATATCACTCTATGTAAATAAAACACTGATGGCCAATGACCAGGCAGGAAGTATAGGCGGGACAGAGAGAGGAGAATTGGGGAAACAGGAAGAAGGAGGAGAGACTGCAGCCACCGCGAGGAGAAGAGCATGTAGAGACGCCGGTAAGCCACCAGCCACGTGGCAAGCTATAGATTTATAGAAATGGGTTAATTTAAGATAAAAGAGCAGTTAGCAAGAAGCCTGCCACGGCCATACAGTTTATAAGTGATATAAGCGTCTGAGTGATTATTTTATAAGTGGATTGTGGGACTGTGGGGCTTGGGGAACCTGGAGAGAAGCCCTCCAGCAACAAGGTGGGGCTGTTGAAATGGCCCAGGAGGTAAAGTACTTGCTGCACTTTCCTGAAGACACAAGTTTAGAGGATGGCCGGGATTTGCTGGCAGCCAACCCAGCCTAAAAATGCAGGCTCATGGGCTGGAGAGATGGCTCAGAGGTTAAGAGCACTGACTGTTTTTCCAGAGGTCCTGAGTTCCATTCCTAGCACCCGCATGGTGGCTCATAACCATCTGTAATGGTATCTGGCACCCTCTTCTGTATACAAAATAAATAAATAAATCTTAAAAAAAAATGCAGGCTCATTGCTAAGTCCTGCCTCAAAGGAATGAGGTGGAGACTTACAGAAGAGTACATGCAATGTTTTTTTCTAGCTTCTGTAGGCAAGCATAGGCATAGGTATACGCACATGTGTGCAAATAACACATACATACTTACACACACCACCACCATCACCAGCAACAGCAGCAGCACACTAACTGGGTACCCACCAGCAGAAGAATGAAATTAAATTCACATGGCTCAACTCTGCACAATAATCAAAATGAATCAAAGAACTTAATTTAAAAACTGAAAATACTAGAGGAAAACTGGTTATAGGCACATCAGTTGGTTTTCCAGCACTAAATGGCCATTCACCAAAGATGTATGTACAACTAACATTATATTCACCCAGTAGGTTATATTTAGAAAAATATATGTATATACATAAACATACATGAATTCAATAACAATCAGTGGGGTAAAAAGGCCATCAATTTTGAAGGAGAATGGAAAGAGGTTTATAGGTGGGTTAAAGGGAGGAAAGGGAAAGAAGAATCATAATTATATTATGATGTCAAAAATTAAAAAAATAAACAGAAAATAATAATGAAAATAAAAATGCCAGAGATAATGTTGTGGCAATGATTATACACTGTTCATATGAATTGAAATTGTTATATACATCATGAGAAACAGTATGTAATTCCTTCAACAACCACAAATAGAATCTTCACATGCTGAGGGATACTACTCCTAGGTGTGGTATATCCAAAAGAAACAAGCTGAAAGGTACAGCTATTTTATGCTACAGAACTATTGACAATAACCAGATTATGGAATCAAGCTAGATGCCTACCAACTAATGAATGGATAATGAAAAAAATGGTAAAACTACAAATGGAGTGTTACTCAGCCATAAGGAGGGATAAAACAATGAAATTCATAGGAAAGTGTACACAACCAAAGATCATCATGTTAAGCAAAATAAGCCAAACACAGTTAAGAGGAGTATTATATCTGTTATCTAATAGATGGAAGCTAGATAAAAGATCTGAAAGGAGCATAAAGGAATGGAAAAGGAGTAGCAGGGCAGTGGGGAGAGGAGATTTTTGGTAAGAAAAGATAGGTGGGAAGATAAATGCCACCAAAGAAAATTACACAGAGAGAAAGAGAGAGAGAGAGAGAGAGAGAGAGAGAGAGAGGGAGAGAGAGAGAACAAATACATTCAGAGCTAGAAGTTATAAATCTCTAGACACATAGACTAAAAAACACACATCAGGGGCTGGAGAGATGGCTCATCAGCTAGGAGCACTGACCTCTTGTGCAAAAGACCTCAGATCAATTCCTAGAAGTCACATGGCAGCTCATAACTGTTCTGTAACTCCAGTCCTAGGGTATCTGATACCCTCTTCTGGCTTCCACAGGCACTGCACATGCACATGGTACATAGATGTACATGCAGGCAAAACACCCATACACATTAGTTCAAAAGAAGAAAGGAAGAAAAGAATGAAGGAAGGAAGGAAGCGAGGAAGTGAGGAAAGAAGAAAGACACATTAGTTGGAAATCTCAGACCATCAAGCATAAACCAAAATGTACTAAAATACTTTGGCGGGGGGAGATAACTGAGTCCTGAACAATTAAAATAAGATTAAATGTATCAACTTTGAAAATGTTTTAAAAAATAAAACAATTACATAGTTCTTAAAATTAAATGTATTTTGATTTTGGAATTTGGTACCACATAGACTACCAGCTAATTATTAATTGAGAATAAAAGTTTTTATGGCTTGTGGGTGAATGAGGAAGTGACTCTGTCACAGCTCCAACATGATGTAGGAGCACATTACAAAAGGGAGATACCTTCTCTTGTCCCAGGGAGGAATTGGGGGTAGATAGAGGTCACAGGTTTCTCTACACAGATCTACATTCTTAGAGAGCAGCTGACTAGGAAAATTGAGGAAGTTGGTGGCTATAAGAGGTGATATTCCAAGAAAATGTAACTTCAGAGGCTTCAATATGGTATATCACATGTATTTAGCATGCATGCAACCCTGGATTCAGGACCAACAACCCCCCCCCACACACACACCCCACACACACAACATCAGAAAATTCCTTTTCCCCCTAAGGATGTGAACAACTCAGACAGATCCTGGGAGGTGACATTAAAATCTCATTGAAATGCTGAGGAACAACTAAAGAGTTGGAAAGCAAAATAAATCATAAATCGTGAAAGAATATTATTAGAGAATACTGTTGTTGTATAAATAATATTTGCACAGTCAAATATGTGAACATAGTATGTAAACACTATACAGTCAAAACAATGCAAGTACAAATTAATTAATGATAGTTGTATGATGCTTAAGAGGCAGGAAAGAAAAAAGGGAGTGTTCCATAAAGCTAAGCTCCATAAAGCTAAATCTTCATTTGTAACATCCAGAAGTCAGTGGATAATAACTAAAATTGATGGATACAAATAGAAAGGTTTAACTAGTAAAAGAGGGACTCTGGAAGACAGCTAAGGTTGAAGAGTAGGAAAGAGGCAGCTGCTCTTTGCTTTATTGTAAACTGTGTCTTTTTTTTTCTCTTTCAGTGATGCACACAATATTTCAATATAAGATTGAAATATATTTTGATGCGTACACAAGTTTAGGCAAATGACTTACTGTTATGTGGGAGAAGACACGGGTTTTTCCAATCAAAGGAACAAGACAGAGAGGCAGAAAGACGGGGACAGAGTGAGAGACAAAGAGAGAGACTTGAACATCATTAGCACATAGAATGGACATCATGAAGATTTCAATTCACTGAAGAGTGTAGTACAAAGGTGGGAAGAGACGTCAGATAGAACCTGGGCATATCTGAGATAGGTGCCATAAAGATCAAGAGAAGAAAGATGGAGTCTGTCTTAGAGTTTATGTGACCAACAGCTCTGAGTTCTTGGTGGATTGGTGGAAATTTAGTCTCTATTCTAGTTATTTGTGAGGTTAACACTTCAGCATTTTCCAAAAGAGAAAATAGTGTTTGATAGCATGTAGATTTCCCAAGTTTATACAGGCTATGATATAGGGTGAGAGGTAATCACGGGCAATCTCCAGAGCTCTTGTATTTAGATATCCAGTTTCCTTAGCATGTGTGTGCTACTGAGAAACCCAGCCGACAGAGAAGGTCCCCATGCCTTAGCATCTATTGGGCTAGCTACTTTGACTTGAAGTGCAGAGCTGCTGAATGGGGAGTAGAAATTCAGTCAAGCAGTGTTAACCTAGAATCTGAAAGATATCACTGTCAACCTTGAAAATAAGGAAACGCAGACAGACAGATATATAGCTCTGCATTTAGAGAGCCAACACTGAAGTAGAGCTCAATGACATCCAATGTTAACAGAAACTGCTATAGCTTTGTGCCCCCAAGTCATACTATAGAATTCAATTAATTCTCCAATTAAGAAATAGACTCTGGTTTACTTTCTGTTGTAGGCTTCAGGTGCACAAAGATAGCTTGAGTATGTGTGGTGATATTTTATTTGTGCTGAAATGTGGTGATATTTTATTTGTATGTTAATAAATAAAGTTTGCTTAGAGATCAGAGGACATAGATAGCCAGCCATAAACAAAAGTCAGGTGGTAGTAGCACACACCCTTAATCTGATCACATGGCAGGCAGAGTCTCTGTATTCAAGGACACAGCCAAGCGATGCGACACATGCCTTTAATCCTAGTACCAACCATAGAGATCTGGAGGTCTGTACAGACAGGCAACGATGAGAAAGTGAGGTGGCTGGGCTAAGAACCAATGAGAAGGCAGAACAGCAAGGCAATAAAGGTACAGGTTAGACAGGAATAAACTGGTTCGCTTGGGCGTGGTGCATGGCAGCATGGTGAGCTAAGGTTAGCTGGTAGCTATTCTCATTTCTATGATGTCTAAGGCTTTCACTCCTGTATTTGGCTCTGGGTTTCTTGTTTAATAAGACTGATTAGAAATTCGTCTACAAGTGTGCATCAACCTCACTGAATTCCAAGATTAACTAAGTGCCCTTATTTCAAATCTAGGGTTCAACAGACAATCAAAGCAGGCCAACTTGTCATGTTTTTGCAAAATTGTGTGTATGTGTACTGTTGTGTGTTCCACACACAAGCTTTCACATTAGGACACCACACAGAGTGGAACATAAAATTGGGGATACTTTAAAATTATTCCTCTTGCCTTTATAAATGAGTCCTTTGATTGGAGAACATTCTGTGCTATGTAGTTCCTGAGATTGCTTCATGCCCTTTGTTATAATGTTTCATATCTCTTCTCCTTGAGTTATTTTTTTCAGGAAGCCCTGAGGTGAGCAAAGGACTTAAGTTATCTCAGTGGAAAAATGCCAGGCGTTTAGAAGCTGCCGAACAAACAAAAGACTGATGTACAAACATACACCTTCATAACGCAGTCTATTGAGCCCCAGCCTTCAGGCCATTCACCTGCTTGCTCTGCTCTCTACTCCATGCACATCGATTCTGGGGCTGTTTTGTACAGGTACACACTGTATCTCCTCTCAGGGAAAGAAGAATGATATGGGCAGGTGCAATCACAATGGTTTAGCAACACAGCATGCCACATTCCATAAACAAAATACATTCCTCTTAGGGGGCTGAGTTTCACCAAGCCAAGTGCCCTAATTTGCCCTAATGTTCTATCCTCTAAACAATCCCAGGGACCTAGAGATGAGGCAATGCAGGGGCTCCAGCAGAGCTGAATGGAAGCATGGTGAGTTCAGAACACTTGAGCTTTAAAAGCCAGCCCCTCATTAAGACACCGAAATGCAATATTGACTTCTGGGCAAAGATGGAGCAATGAAACGCAGATACAATGCAAATGAAAATAGCACACATTTCTCCCAGCACTACGATTTAATCCATTACGAAGTCATTTCTTTCTCTTTTTCTAATCCAACCTTCCTTTCAAAAGCCTCCTCCCATGCAGGTCAATGAAAGGAGCTGCAATTACCTAACTAGCAGGTCGCAGCACTTCTGACGGAAAATGAAACGGGTCTTCCTGAGGCAGCTCTAGGAAGCTAGGCTCCCGCTGCCTCTCTTGAGACAATATTCTCTGCCACCCTTGAGACCTGATCATTCTATCACATTCAAACCCTGTATGAAGTACTCACTCTAATTTAATAAACCATCAAATAAGAGGCCTCCATAAGGCACACTAAGCCCTACCTGCACGGAGGGAAACTTGAGTGTGCAAATATTCCCAGTCTTTATTAACAGTAGCTGCAAGCTACTTCTGTGGAAACAAAGCCTTCTGAGTCTAATGAGCTAGCCTGATGACAAAAACTACTACTTGTTTTTAATTGTACCCACTAGAACATTCTCATTGGAGCTGTCTTAATGAGGAATTACTCTAAGCATATATTTGCTGTGTCCCAAATGTATAAATTAGCCCCAAATTTCAGGCTTACAGGGCATTGCCTTTTTTTTTAATTGACAAGAATTGACAAGTTTTAATGACCCACGTTTGGCAATTTGCAAATCAAGTGTCCAGGTCGACATGAAACTCTGAGCGAAGGGTCACAGCTACAAAATAAATGGGCTGTACTATTTCTTTATTTTCTCAACACCTCATAATAGAACCTAGACTTACCAATCCTTTTGTTTTGTGAGTGGCAATGCCTCTCACTGTTACGTTTTCTAGATCTCCTTCAAACATTTCCTGCTGGAGAGAGGAGAAAGACTTCTAAGAGTCAGAAAGTGAAAATGACATTGACCAGGCTCAGTAAATAAAGAAAACTCCCAGAAGTCAGGAAGTTCAGAAAACTCTACCGCTGCTCCATGAGGCACCTCACTGTGGTTCTAAAATGGTAACAATAGCTGGGCTGAAGAAACTAATCTACCAAGCAGAGCATGAATCATATACGTGGGCTGTTACCCTGTAAAGTCAGGGAGGAAAGAAACAAAGGCTACATGGAGCTTTCGTGTGGAATATAGTCTCCCTGGAATGCACACCTGTCCTACACTTATGACTGAAGCTGGCGTGGCCGTACCTTTTTCCAATCTTGGTCTTCTTGATTCTTCCACCCAATTGCTCTCTTCCTGAGGGTCTTCCTGCCTGCTTTCTTCTCTAGCCTCCACTGTGGATGTAACTTGTCCTAAAGTAGATGCTTAGTTCTTGTTTTTTTTTTTTTCCCCGTGACTATTTAATGAATTCATACCATAAACTTCCAGAGCCAGCTGTGAGAAATCTTAACTCAGTGAGCATCATAGTAACACAGCAACCTCTGAGTAAGAAGAGAAATGGCAGAGGCCATAGCACATTTTCAGAGTAACAGAAGGTAAGGTGTGAAGGACCTAAGAAGGCCCCTGGGCACAAAGAACCAGAGGACCGCCTGTGACAGCTCACTGTCACAACAGAGTGGCTGACCCCAAGCTGTCAGTGGAGCAGCAGCCAGGAAGGAAGCAGAATCTCCAGCTAGAAAACAAACAAATAAACAAGACCCTGTCATGAAGAGTAAGTAGAGGGCATCATCAGGGTGCAGGAACAGGCTGCTGTCTGCAGTGGAAGGTCAGACCACTTCCGGAATGATGCCAGCGATGGGAGATCCTGGCAGTCGCCTGGATGGGAAGGGGACAAGAGCTTCACCCCAGAGATTGGAAGCTGACAGAACCTCACTTTGACAGCTATGGCCCTGGTTCTAACCACCAAAGTGGTGGGAAATGGCCCCACCAACTGACCTAACTGGGAGGTTTCTGTGAGCTCAGTGTTCTTCCTCTACCCCTCCAGGTGTGACAGCGGCCCCTCCCTGAGAAGTCTCATTTTGCACCTTATTTGCATACATGCATATTGAGCCAATCAAGACCCACTTGGTTCTGCAGAATAGGCGAGCTCTAGGGAAATTCAGATTCATTGGCTCATCAGAGAAAGAAGTGAAAGAAGACTTCAGAGGCCAACTTTCTCGAATCTGGTGCTCAGGGACTCAAAGATGGGCCAGGAGACCAGCTACCAGATCCTCTTGGAGGAAGGAAGACTGACTTCAAGACTCATTGGAGGCTCCAGTGTCCAAGGCTTCTTCCTTAATCAGAGGACCAGCTTCTAAGACTCAACCTATGAATAGGGGCCAGGTAACTCATTCCTGTCTCAGCTTCCAATAACCCCCCCACTTCAACTGCAGATGAATGTAGTAGAGTATTATTTTAAGGTATGTTACTTTCATTTATGTTGCATTTGTTTAACTCTGTGAAGCTATGTTACTGTGCCTATGTGAAACACCTGATGGGCTAATAAAGAACTGAATGGCCAATAGCAAGGCAGGAGAAAGGATAGGTGGGGATAAGAGGCAGAGAGAATATATAGAGGTAGAAATCTGGGAGAAGAGAGCGAAGAGCCAGAGAAGGAGGAGGACATCGGAGGCCAGTCACCCAGCTACATAGCAAGCCACAGAGTAAGAGTAAGATTTACAGAAGAGAACAGGAAAAGTCTAGAGGCAAAAGGTAGATGGGATAAGTCAAGTCAAGAAAAGCTGACTAGAAACTAAGCCAAACTAAGGCCAGGCATTTGTAATTAAGAATAAGCCTCTGTGTGATATTTACTTGGGAGCTGGGTGGTGGGCCACCCCACAAAAGAGAAAAAACAAACAACAGATGAAAATTCATTCTTGCAGCTGGCTCCAACCTCCAAGACTAGGCAGAGACTGATGAAGTCAGGCATGGTCATTGTTGACATCCTGTCTACAGACTTCCTGTAAAGTATGCTGAATATGCAGGTCAGTAACATCTCTCTCTCTTGATTAGCACCCAGAACCCTGCCAAGGGTCTCAGTTTCAACTTTGTGCTTTGTGTTTTTACTTTCTTGTTTGAATTGTTACTTCTGGGTGGAAAATGGAAGTTCCTTGTATTTTCCTCTCCTTCAGTTCAACAATGAAAGTCTGATGAAGAAGAGGAGGTGCTGAGGGATTGAGTTACTGCAGTAGACCAGAAAGGGGTGTAGTGGGGTGAGGTCCACACTGGAGTGGGAGTGTGGAAGCTGAACAAGTCTCCTACATGTCTGGAAAAAAATGAGCATGTATGAATTTATACAATGAAATCCATATTCATGGTGCTTTAAATAAATTCCCTTTTTAATGCTTAAGCCATGCAAAAGGAGAGGTTGTGGGAGGTAGTGCTTCTATTGATTGGTTAATTGATACTCTAAAAAACTTTTTCTTAACTGCTAATTGGTATAGGAGGCCCACACCTGCTGTGGGCCAGGGCTGTAAAGGAAAAGAAGCAACCCAGATGAGGCAAGCCAGTAACCAGCATTCCTCAATGCTCTCTGCTTAGGTTCCTGCCTCCAGGTTCCAGCCTTGTGTTCCTGTCCTGCCCTTCCTCAGTATAAACTGCTACCTGGGGGGTGTAAGACAAAATAAATCCTCCCCAAATGGCTTTTGGTCATGATGTTTATCCCAGCAACAGGAAGCAAACAGGAAAACCTTTTATGCCAGATGTCTTTCACTTTATCTGTTTCTGCTCCTATCTCTCTTACACACACACTATCTCAATCATTTTCTATCTTCCTGACAGGTTATACATTTATTATTATTTTTCCAGTCTGACTATGATCTCGGCAGGAGTCTCTCTTGCCTGTGTTGAACACTTTTGCAATTCCACAGCACAACTCTGTTTGGTGTGCAATAAGTATTAATAAGCACTCATTGAATGAACAAACTAGTGATTTAAATTGAGCTTCCAAAACATTCCTCCCTGCAGGTGGATGTTCTCAAAATGTGAAAAGTTTCAGCTTAATTTACCCAGCTTTTAATGTTTGCATGCACTACTTTGCCTTAGGTCACTGAAAAAACAAATCATTTTTGAATTTAAAGTTTGCTATTAACATTTGAACTATTGTATTTTTTAGATGCAGCAGAAGATTTTAAGCTCAGAAGCAGACTTTTCTTCTTGCAGCAATCAGGAACTATGATTATAGAAGGACGCAGGGAATTGGGCAGTAAAGGAAAACACAGGTCATAATGAGCTGTCTGTCTGACCTGGACATTTGGGGATGGGAATGTTTCCATAACTCTGGACACTAATTAAACAGAGTATGTTGGATGTGTTTAGCATGTTGGGTTCAGTTTCCAAATCTAGGAATAAAGAGTCAGTGATATATATATATATATATATATATATATATATATATATATATATATATTTCTGTTTAAAATATTTTTATAAATTGATACAAATATAAAATAATATTTGTCATAATGTATGGATGTTCTACTTCTGTTTAGGATATTTTGTATATTGAAACAAATTAAGGATATTTTTGTCATATTGCACTTTACATTTCCACCTCTGATTAAGATAAATTTTGTATATTGTCACATATTCATGGCCATTGTTTTTATTCTGTACATCTATTTAGAGATTGTTTATTTTTATATGTGAAGCCTTGGTCTTTACCCTATATACATTGATAAGAATTAAGGTTAATAGTCACCAATATTTGTCAAACTTATAGTCATGTTAGTTATGTTTTCTAGATAAACATATATTTCAGATGGATAGGTAATCTTCAAACACTTCAAAGACCCAGAGAATGTGGCATTTAAATGGTTTTTTTTTATCAAGAATTTTTTTCATTCATTTTACAGATCAAAAATCCCCCTCTTCCCTCCTCCCACCACTCCCAGACTCCCCTCCCAACCTACCCCCTACTCTCCCCCTCCCCACGAAGGCAAGGACCCCTATGGAGAGGCACATCTAGTAGAGGGAAGCTCAGCCCTTCCTCCTGCCTCAAGGCTGCACGAGGTGTCTCATCATAGGTAGTGGGCTCCAAAAAGCCTGCTCATGCCAAACCAAACTAGTGGGAAATCATGAAAGTTGGATCAATGGCTGTGGAGCCTGCATGGGACTGGACTAGGCCCTCTGCTTTTAAATGTTTTTAATAAGGATTCTGTTGATGTGAGACACAATTGCTTTTGGCAGCACCAATCTACTCCTGAGAGGACTATGGGCATCGAAGACACTTCATATGGAGTTTGTCTTCTTGCCAAACTGGCTGATTGGGCACAGAACTGCCCTTGCCTTGACTGCTGACAGAAAGCACACTGTCCAATCTGGACAATCAGGACACAAGGAAGAGCAACTACTAAACCTTGTCAAGCCAAGTAGGACAGCCTTTTAAATGTTCCTGCTTCTGAAAATGGTCTCTCAGATATTCTAGGCCATTAACCAAAGTAGGATGCCCCAACACTTCAGAGAAACATTGGATGACTATCCAGGCTGTTTCTGTCATTCCTTGCATTTTCAGAAGTTGCTTGCTTGTACTTCCTGCCTACTCAGGTATTATTATTTTCCTTCTGTCTTTGATGGGGTTGAAGACTAGATAGCTATAGTTACAGACTTCTCGAGCATATCAGGTACAAGACCAAGATTCTTCAGGATAGGACAGCTATTAGAGTAATCTCTATAATTTGCCAATTACCTATGTCTGGACATTTAGTATGTGTTTCTTGCTTGATGTTCTTGTAGTTCCATTTTTCTTTATGTTAATACCTTGTCTTTCTTCTGGGCAATACTTGATAATTGTTCTTATTATACATAGCTTTCTATTAGAATTAAAACCCTTTAATTTAGACAAAAAAGGGGAAGTGCTGTGGGAATTCCTTCTGTTCAGCCAATGGTTTGGGGGGTAGAAAGCCCTAGGGCATGGTCCTGCCTGTATATGTGACCACTTAGGAAAAGAGGAATGGGGGTCATACACTCGCATGTGTGGTCAGAGGAGAAGCAAACCTCACAATTGGTCCCCATCGCCCCTGGGGCAGAATGACAGGCAGCAGCAGCCTGATCAGCAGAATCAGCAGTGGCATCTTCCTTGTTCTATATTAATGAGTGTTTTTCCGTTGTACCCCTTAATTATTAAATAGACTTTTGTGGGTTCACACATAAACATGTGACTGTTTCATCTTCTCTGCTAGTATCGAATTCTGGGACATCTCTATTTAGGAACACATGTCTACATCCTCTGGGAAGACTGCCTACTTCCTATGTAAACTCTTCTAAAATGAGAAGTCTCCCACATCAGACAAGAAATCATTGTTGTCCTCAAAAGATGTGTGTCTTTCTAGAGCAATGGATGGAGATAGGTGACACCATTATTCCCCATGCAGTGCCCCTTGAAGATGACCTTCCTAGTTATCATTGTGTAGAGCAGTCAAGGGCTTCTCCTTTCTCACTTTCCCAGGAAGAAGGAGGTGATGGAAGGCTCTGCTGTGTGGACCAACAAGCAGACTAGCTTTTTGTGTTGCTTCCCCTGTCCTCTTAGGGTCTGGTGACACACAGGCCCTTTCTCTTCACTGACCTGCTGCTGTCTAAATCATACCTACCGCACATAGATCTCTTGGCTGCTGTCTCTGTCCTACATCAGCTACTAAGACTTTAGATCACCATGGACTATTCCCTTCCTTTTCTCTCTTGTTCCTCTGATCTAAGGAAAACTAAAGCAAAACCGAAACCAGAACACTTGAAGTATCCATAAATCAAAACTGTAGATTATCCTAGAACATGGGCTTCAAAGTATGTTCCATGATAAAATAGCTCTTTGAGATATTAATAGGAGCTAAATAAAGATAGGATCAAATATTAATAGTGGTTACAGAGAGATAAGGCCAATGTGTAGAAGACCAGAATCAGGTCATTTACTTAGCATCAGACACCCTCGGGTGTAGTAAGTCCTGCAGAGAATTGCAGGTGGAAGCAGTTTCCAAACCTACTTCCTCCCTGATAGCAACTGATTTCTAAAAATCCCCCAAATGCATTCTGGCTACTGTTATTGTCAAAAGCAGTAAGCTGGATAAACTTTGTACCAAAGGACAACACACACCTGATTTAATAAAAAAAACTTAGGCCTTTTATATAAATTAACCTTAAAACTTCTTTCATTTGGGAAGGATATTTAATCAGCTGGGGAAAAAATGACAAAGACTGGAGTTGGGGACTTAGCTCAGTGGTAGAGCCCTTGCCTAACAAGTGCAAGGCCCTGGGTTCGGACCTCAGCTCCAGAAAAAAAATGAGAAAGACTCAGCTAGGTTTGATGATAAGTTGTTCTCTTTAATAAGAATCATCAGCCTTGTCCAGTCATCATTAGAGAGGCTTCCTATGGCACAAGATTGGAGCAGATACAGAGACCCACAGCCAGACATTATTCAAGGAGTCTAAATTGGAGGTCTCTATAGAGTCCGTCCCTTCAGAGCTTGGGGAACCCTGTAGAAGACAGGGAGGAAACACTGTAGGTGTCAGGGGATGGAGGACACCAAGAGAACATGCTCCACTGAACCAACTAAGTAGGGCTCGGCTCACATGGACTCACAGAAACTGAACCAGCAAGCACCAGGCCTGTTGGGTCTGCACCAGGTCCTCTGCATATATGTTAATGTCTGTTAGCTTGGTGTTTTTGTGGGACTCCTAATAGTGGGAGTGGGTGTATTTCTGACTTTTTTGCCTGCTCTTGGAATTCTTCTCCTCCTATTGGGATGCCTTACCCAGCATTGATACGAGGGCTTTTGCCTTGTCTCATTGTATCATGTTTTGTCATGTTTAATTGTTGTCTCTTGGAGGGCTCATATTTTCTGAAGTTAAAAGGAAGAAGAATGAATGGGGGCAGGGAGAAGAAAAGGGAGATATGAGGACTGGAGGGAAGGGAAACTATGGTTGGGATTCACTGTATGAGAGAAGAATCTATTTTAATAATAGTAATAATAATAATAATAATAATAATAATAATAATAATAATGGAGCTATCAGTCTTTATAAGGTCCTGAAACTCAAGGGAAGATCAGTTAATGATACTGCCTCATTCAAAATCAATATTTTTTCCTGTTCCCTCGTTCATAAACTTGAAGAGATGCCAGAAGACACTAACTTGCTTTTCTGAGTACTTAATGAAGGTAAAGATGATAAAACCCAATAGTAAAGACACACAGAAGCAGAGAATGAGCAAAGACTTTACCTCTTCAATTCAAGGTAAGCAGAGTGTTGACCCTTTATGCATGATAACTACACCTGTTCTTAGCAAGTAAGAGTGAGTTTGATGGGACCCATTGGAAGCAGCAACTGAAACCTCAAAACAGAAACGAATAGATATATAAACAATCAGGGTTAGGAGGGTTAAAGAAAGTTACTCATAATCTGTTCATATGGGAATGCATGATGAGATTTCCCATCTGTGACACCTTGTTATGCTTACAAATGTATTCTTGGTATTCTAGAGATGGTTTTATTGCTGTCAAGAAACACCAAAACCATGACAGCTCTTATAAAGGAAAACATTTGATTGGGAGTGGCTTCAGTTTCAGAGGTTTTGCCCATTATCATCATGGCCAGAAGCATGACAATGTTCAGGCAGACATGGTGCTGGAGATGGAGCTGCGAGTTCTACATCTGGATTTACAGGCAGCAGGAAGCAAACTGGCTTGAGCTTCTGAGACCTCAAAGCACACCCCTAGTGGCATGCTTTCTCCATCAAAGCCACACCTACTCTAACAAGGCCACACCTCCTAATAGTGCCACTCCCTGTGGGCCTATGGGAGCCATTTTTATTCAAACCACCACCCTTGGTATGATGTTAATGTAGAGATTGCATACAAGGCTGACTTTGATATTTTCTATGTGAGGCGGGTGGTGAATTTATCATCACTCAGTAGGAAGCAACTCTGAAAGTAAACATGATAGCCCTCAATACAACAAAAAGGAAACTGTTCAAAGTCTTCTAACAATACATGACCTTAGATTGATGAAAAGTGGGTCTGTTTATAGTAAATTTCTTAACCCAGGGCCTTTTTTATACTGTGTTTCAAGTTTCATAACTTTGAAAATTTGATCAAAATATAGAATAGGACTTTTTTTCTCCTGTATTTGATGAGTAAATTTATAATTAGCCTCCAGGGAGAGGCTAGTATTGTCATCTACAACTCATCCTGTAAGTCCTGACTTGTTGTTAATTTTCTAAAAGTCCGCAGAAACCACCTCAGCAGTGCTTCCAGAGACTCTAACCTTGAAAGTGTGGCCATTTCATTTTTCTACTCCAGGGGCTTCTAATCATTTTCATAACCAACATTTTCCAACATCTACAAAATAATATTATGACTGTTTTACCTTTGAATCTTAGCGATGAAAGTTTAGAATGGGAATTTCCTTAATGATAATCATATTTTTACAATTTACCATCGAGAAGAATGACGTGTCACTGTGTCCAGACCATAGGACTGCAGTAGAATATTATTTTAAGGTGTGTTACTTTTGTTTATGTTGCATTTGTTTAACTTTGTGAAGCTGTGTTACTGTGCATGTACAAAACACCTGATTCCTAATAAATAATTGTAGATGTAACCAACCATCTTATTAAATAAGAAACACAGAACCAATGTAAAAGAGAAAGCCAAGAGGTCAGAGCTCAGAGCTAAAATCTCACCCTTCCTTCTGCGGTGGTCCTAGCTCTCCAAAAAGGAGCTACTTCCTGTGTGTATGTCTTTTCATAGTCTTTTTGTTCTGCCTTCTCATTGGTTGTAAACCCAAACACGTGACTGCCTCATCACTGTCTGTATGTACAGCCCCCCAAGTCTTAAAGGCATATGTCTCCAATGCTGGCTGTATCTCTGAACACACAGAGATCTACCTAGCTCTTCTACCAAGTGCTGGGATTAAAGGTGTGTGCCACCACCGCCACATTCTTGCTATGGCTCTAATAACTCTAAACCCCAGGCAACTTTATTTATTAACATACAATCAAAATCACATTTCAGTACAATTAGAATACCACCACAAATAACTGAATGACCAATAGCAAGGCAGGAGAAAGGATAGACGGGGCTGAGAGGCAGAGATAATATATACAGGGAGAAATCTGGGAAAAGAGAGTGAGGAGCCAGAGAAGGAAGAGGACATCAGTGGCCAGTCACCCAGCTACACAGCAAGCCATGGAATAAGAGTAATATTTGCAGAAATAAGAGAACAGGAAAAGCCCAGAGGCAAAAGGTAGATGAGATAATTTAAAGTTAAGAAAAACCAGCTAGAAACTAAGCCAAGCTAAGGCCCAGTATTTATAATTAAGAATAAGACTCCATGTGTGATTTACTTGGGAGCTGAGTGGTGGGCCCCCCACAAAAGAGCAAAACCAACAACAATATGGGACCTTATTTGTGGGGTCCCCAAAAGTTGAATCTCTACTTCCTCCGAAGTCTGCTTCAACTGCTGTGTCTACTTCTTTCATGGACCTTTCTAATCCTCATACCCACTAGGCTTTGGAGAGCAGTAGCTGCAGTAGCCTCATGCCTTTCTTCATGAAGTCTGAATCAATCCATTCTTAGATATTTTTATTTCAATATTTTATAAGAAAATGTTAATTGTATATAATTATGGGGTTATTTTTCATAAATGTACATAACATATTTTGATCATGTTCATCCCAGTCCATACACTCTTTTGTTTCCCTCTAATGCTTATGGATATCTTCTTCCTAACTAGTCTGCCTTCTACATTCATGTCTTTAAAAAAAATGGATGACTCAATGAATTTTATTTTTCTTAGTGGAGCAGAGGTGAGAGTTTGTTTACAGGACTATAGGTACCTTATCAGTGACTATACCACTGAAGAAAATGTCTCTCTTACCCAGGTCAACCTTCACTACATATCAGCACTCAGGGAGTCATGAAAAACCTCTTACTCTACTATGGGATATTGATGACCTAATATTATACAGATGTTGTGAAGTTTAAAATAGATGCTATAAGTTTAAGAATGCAATAACAAAGTCATGCTCAGAAGCCATCGCTCTACACTGTCACAACCCACCTGCACCTTCTTCTAGTCCTTAAGTTCTTCCCTCTCCTTCCATGATATTTGTTGAGGCTTGTAGAAAGTGATATCTGCTAATAGGGCTAAGTACTGAACAATAACTTAGTCTCAGCACTTTGGCCAGTTATAAGTCTTTGCAGTTACTGATAACCACTCCACAAGAGAAGCTACTCTGACCAAAGTTGACACCAGCACTAATCTGTGAACATAAACATAGTTATTTACAATGAAATGTAATGGGCATGCATCAACTTACCAGAGCACCTCCCCTTATGCCAATCCAAGCTGTTGGCCTTTGATCAGGTTTAGAGTACCAGATGCAAATTCCCTCCTGTGGATTGGAACTTCAATCCAATCAGAAAGTGGTTTGTTACCCTCAATACAGATTTACCACTCTTACACCAATATGAACATCTTGGCTGGCAAACAATAGTTATACACTTAGGGTTTACAGCTGAGTAAAACTGTTGACAACTTACTCCCAGTAGCCTACATGGCACCTTCCAGCGTTATGAGAGCTTTCACATAGATTGACACTTCCATCAACAGTGAGTGAAGATTTCACATCCTTACCAGTATTTCTTCCCTTTGTTTTCTTGATGATAGATAGCCATTTTGACTGTGAAAGATATGGAATCAAAGTACTTTGAATTTGCATTTTCCTGAAGGCTAAGGATGTTGAATACTTTAAAAAAGATTAAATAGCCATTTGTATTTTTTCTACTTGTAATTATGTATTCATTTCATTAACTGAAGTTTTTATTGTAATGGGTTTGTTTTTTGTTTTTACATTTCTTTGTTTATGTGAGACAGGGTCTCACTCTACAGCCCTGGCTCACCTGGAACTCACTATCTAGATTGAGTTGACTTGAAACTCACAGAGATCCATTTGCCTCTGCCTCCTTAATGTTGGGATTAAAGGCATTCACCACTATGCCTGGAGTTGTTTAGCTTCTTGAGTTTTTTGTATGCTCTGGAAATTAAATCTTCTGTCAGATTTGTCAACTGGCAAATATTTTCTCCAATTTTGCCTCTTTACTCACTTGTCTGTTACTGTTCTGTCCAAAAACTTTTCAATTTCATGAGATCCCATTTGTATAATGTTGAACATATTTACTGAGCTAACGGAGTCCTACTCAGAAAGTGATTGCCTGTGCCTATATTTTCACGTGTACATTCTATTTTTTTCTTCTGGCAGTTTCAAAGTCTTAAATTAAGGTGCTTTGTCCTTTTGGCTTGTGTTGATAATGAGTGATAAGGTTCTAGTATTGTTCTTACACATTTTTACCTACACAAGTGTTGAACAGACTCTTTGGCATCTTCACAGGACATCAAGTGGCTGAAGCTCTATAGGCTGATATCTAGGCCCTGTGTTTTAAATGAATTCTAAGATTGATTTTTCCATTTATCTTAAGTGTACTATTGACATTTTGATTGGGATTACATTAAATGGTAAACTTCCTTTGAAAAGGCAGCTATTTCACAGTTATTAATTATTCTAATAAATGAAAATGGAAGGGCTTTTCATCTTCCCTCTTCCATGTTTAAATGTTGTTATTGTAGAGGTCTTTCACACCCTTAGTTATATTTTATTAAGATTTACTTACTCATTTTTATGTGTAGGAATGTTGACAGAATATATGTGTACACATATGTGCACCATTTACATGCCTGATGTCAGATCCCCTGAAACTGAAGTTATGGCCAATTTTGAGCAGCCAAGCAGGTGCTAGAGTCAAATCTGAGTCTTCTGCAAGAGCAGCAATAGCTCATGACTGCTGATCCATCTCCAGTCCCATCCTTGGTTATTTTATTTATTCCAAAGTCAGCCCCTCTTTCTCTTTCTTTCTTTTCTTTCTTTTCTTTCTTTCTCTCTCTCTCTCTTTCTTTCTTTCTTTCTTTCTTTCTCTTCCTTCCTTCCTTTCTCTCTTTATTTTTTTCTTCCTTCCTTCCTTCCTTTCCTTCTTCCTTTCTCCCTTTCTTCTTTTCTCTTTCCCTCCCTCTCTCTCTCCTCCTTCCTTCCTTTCTTTTTCTTTCTTTCTTTTTCTTTCATAAGAGTGGAGAGATTAGACGTTCTGGTATTGTTCTTGACTTTAGTAGGAATATTTTAAGGTTTTACCCATTTAACATAATGTTAGCTATCCGTTAATCATATATGCACTTTATTATGTTGTGATATGTTCCATCCAATGCTAATCTTATCAGAACTATTTTATTTTTCTGATGTTGGATGTAAAATTTTGTCAAAGGCCTTCCTTACATCTATTGAAATAATCAGGTGATATCTGTTCTTAAGTTTATTTATGTAACATATTGCATGTTTTGGTAGTTAGAGTGTAATTAGCCCCCCATAAACTTATGAAGAATGGCAGTACTGGGAGGAGTGGCTTTGTTGGAGTATATATGACCTTGTTGAAGGAAGTGTGGAAGTGTGTCATTGTGGAGGTGGGCTTTGGGGTCTCTCTCATACATGCTCAAGCTATGCCCAGTATCTGAGTTTACTTCCTGTTGCCTGTGAAAATGTAGAACTCTCAGCTACCTCTATGGCACCATGTCTGTATGCACACTGCCATGTCCTACCATGGTGGTAATGGACTGAACCTCTGAACTGTAAACTTCCCAATTAAATGTTTATTTTATGAGTTGCTGTGGACATGGTATCTCTTCACAGCAATAGACACCCTAACTAAGACCAAAGTATTGCATTTCTGGAATGCAGCCAGCTTGATTGTGGTGATCTTTAATCCATTGGTAATTATCTTGAGAAGTTTTGCATTATATTCATTACAGAGAACAATCTCTTAATTTCTTTTTGTTGTTGTGTTTTTATCTGGTTTTGTTTTCAGGATGATAAAGGTATCATGGTTGGTTTAAGAGTAAATTTGCCATGAATTAGAATCCGCTGAGTATGTAGCCTCACCTGAAGGATTGTTCTGATTCTCTTCATTGATTTAGGAAGACCCACCCCAATTTTGGCTGGCACCTCCTGGCAGTAGCACTGCAGGAGGAAGTTCATCCTGCCCTTTGCTTGGCCTTCCCTCTGGCTGCAGAGTTAACTCATCCTGTTGCTGCTGCTTCTGATTCCTCTGATGGTGGCAGAATCATCAATTCCAAACTTTCATCCAAGAATATGCAGCTCTCCATGAACTTCCCAGGCTTCTGATGCCAATGTGGGACTACTGAGGCTTATGCCTAATTGACTGAGTAACTACCATCATTGCTTCCACAGAGAGAAAGCCACGATGGGACTACTCTGTTTTGAGGCATACAGTCTCAAGGACCAAGCAGCTACCTGGTTCTCAGTTTCTCAGGTATAATTTAGCTATGTTCCTATTTTAAAGCTCACTTAATAAATTATGATATACATTATTGTAGAAATTTTCCACTCCCTTAGTTGTGGGTTTTTAGATTATTTATTTATTTTTACTTTATATTGTATGAGTGTATGTGCACCATTTGAATGCCTAGTGTCAGATTATCTAACCCTGGAGATATGAACAATTGTAAGCAGCTGTGTGGTGCTAGAATCAAACCTAGGTAAGACTTATATATGTACATGTGTAAACATATATGTATATATATGTTTATATAAATACTTGTATGTGCATGTATGTATGCATGTATATTACCCTTGGCTTTGCTCCTCTAGTGAATTTCACTAAAGCAACTGACTTTGTAAGAGGAGCTTGGAAATGGAAGCCCTTTTCTATTTTATGGAATAATTTGAAAAAGATCGGTGATACTTATTTAAAGGCATAGTAGAATTCTGCAATGAGTCCATCTGGTTCTAAAACATTTAATTGGGGGATTTTTTTATTAATGCTTCATTCCTATTTCTTCATATAAATCTATGTTAGCTTTTCATCTCATCTTCTTTTAACTCTTAGGTCACATTCACATAGAAATTCATCATCCATATCTAATTTAGTGGAATATAATGTACCTCCCCATGAGAAGTCTTACCTTCTTATAGGAGGGAATGGAGGGTGGGTTGGGAGGAGGAGGCTGGAGGAGCAGGAGGAGGGAAAGGGGGTAATCTTTGATTGGTATGTAAAATGAATAAAAAATTTTCTTAATAAAAAAATAAGTGTCATAGGCATGCCCTTTTAATTTTCTGTATTTCATTAGTATCTGATATAAAGTCTCCCTTCGCACTTCCAACTTTACTAATTTGGCTTTTTTTTTTGTTAGATTGTTTTGTTTAGTTTGGTTAAGGGCATGTTGATCTTGTTTGTATTTTTCAAGAGCCAGTTGTTCTTCATTTCATCAAATGTTTGTATTGGGGATTTTTCCATTTGTTTGTTTCTATCTCATTAATTTCTACCCTGTTATATTTATTTACATTTATTGTTCTTAGCCTGATGTTCATCTTTGAGTTCTTTATTTGAATCATAGCTGATGTGTTAAACTGCAGGCATATAGCTCTAAAGTTTATTTGAGGAGTGCTTTCCTTGTATCTCAGATCTGTATGGTAACTCTACCTTCATTTTTATTCAATTCTAAGATTTTTTTCATATTCTTGATTTTTTTCCTATGATGCACTCACCCTTCTGTATATGTTTAACCTCCATAGGTTTATGAATTGTCTCATGTTTCCCCTGTTGTTGATTTCGTTTTATTCCATTGCGTTATAAGAAGGTATTTCAAATTTCCAGTATTTGTTGGAACTTGCTTTGTCTCTTGATTTTTTGATCACTTTTAAAGAAAGTTCCATAACCTACAGAAAACAATGATATTCTGCAGTTTGAAGATGAAATGTTCTGTAAATATCTCTTAACTCCATTTGCTCAATGATGTCATTTAATATTACTATGTTTCTTTAGTTGAGATGACCTGCCAATTGATGGCAGTGGGGTATTGATGTCATCAGCTACTATTGTGTTTGGTTAAACTGTGAATTATAGCTAGTAGTGTTTGCTTTATGGATTTTCATGGAACTGTGTTCAGTGCATATATGTTTCCAATTGTCATTTCCTCTTCCTGCATTATTCTCTAATCAGTATGATGTAACCTTCTTTATATATTCTATCTAATTTTAGTTATGTTTCTTTTCCATATATTAGAATAGTTATGCCTTCTTATTCTCTATTTCCATTTGCTTGAAATACTTTTATCCATCCTTTAATCCTAAAGGACTATCTGACTTTGATGGTGATGTGTATTTCTTGGATGCGGCAAAAAGATGGGCCCTTTCTTTAATTCAATCTGCTAAGCTGACTCTCAAACTAATAACCAGAGTTATTATTAAAACATGTGTATTTACTTGGTGATGGTGATACATGCCTTTAGTTCCAGAACCTGAGAGGCAGAGGTAGGCTGATCTGAATTCAGAGCCAGCTTGGTCTACAGAGTGAGTTTCAGGTCAGCCAGGGCTACACAGAGAAACTATGTCTCAAAACACAAACAAACAAAACAAAATAGAAAAAAATGAAAGAAACCCTATAAAAATACTAAACTGGAAGCCATGATACAAACACAGAGGACATGGTGCCAATAAGGGCAGGCCTTGTGCATGCTGCTGCAGTCTCTGGGAGTTCTTATGAGCCTTGCTCATGTAAATTAAGAGGGCCTTGTTTCTTTTTTTCTTTTTAATTTACAAACTATATGGTCTATGGCAGGCATCTTGCTAGCTAGCTCCTTTTTTTTAAAATAGGATTCCTGAGTGTGTGAATGAGTTGATCTATAATTCTTGTTTGTTTCTTTCTTTTCTTTTTTTTTTTTAATGTACACCAGGTCAAAAGATATTTATTCGAAAATATGAGGTAGGCTCAGCATTCAGATCTAATCAGTGTAAACAACCATTTCTGTGACTGGGAGATGAATAACACAAAAATGTCACTTGAAACAAAAAAACGGTATGTAATCAAATCCAAGAGTCAGAATAAAAATCTCAAGAGAATTACGCTATCGAAAAATTAGTTCAACTTGATAAAAAACAACTACAAGAATGTAACACTTAATAATCAAAGACTGGACATTTCTTCCAATTATTAAGAACAAAGTCACTATGTCTATTCATGTGAAGCTTTCTTATTATTTAAGTGGGAAACCCTAGAAGAAGGATAATAATCTTGACAAGCACCTAAGTGGGAAATAATATTCTACCTGATGTTAAGGGTGTCTCAGTGCCTATAATAATCAAGGGAAGATGATATTGATGGAATTACAGATAGGTAGATAAGTATTTTGTGGGTCTTTCCTGAAGTCTCTGATATTTTCTACTGATTCTTGTTTCTTATCTTGGACTCTTTTCCTTCTGTTGGTTTGTCTTGTCCAAATTTGATGTAATAGTTTTTATTGTATTTTATTATATTTTATTTTGTTATGTTTTAAATGAATGAATAAATGAAAACCTAGTCACTAGGGTAAAGGTTAAAAAAATGAAAGATATGTGTTGATTCCTGTCATCTTGCTGATTTCGTACTAATTGTTTCCATTATCTTCGTATGCTTAGCTATTGGCCTAGAATCTTTTACTTTCTCCCCATAGCCTCAAGGATGTGTTTATCATTCTCTTTAATCCAAAGAATTCCTCCCAATATCTTCTGTGGGACTAAGTTAAGGGTCATACATTCATTTAGCCTGTTTTTTTTATCATGAAATGATTTTCTTTCTCCATTAATTATGACAATTTTATATATTCACTTAGCCTGTTTTTTTTTTTTATCATGGAATAATTTTCTTTCTCCATTAATTATGGCTGATAGTTTTATTAGGTATAGTAATCTGAGTCAGCAGATGTGGTGTCTCAGAACTTGAAATACATCATTCCATGCCCCACTGGTATTTAAAGTTTCTATTGAGAAATCAGCTGTTTTGAAGGATCCACCATTGGATGTGCCTTGCAATTTTCAAAAAAACTTTCATTTTTCTACATATTTAATGTTTAACTAACGTGTAAACTGAAGAGTTAGTTTCTTTTCTGGTCCTATCAATTTGATGTGCTATGTGCTTCTTATACTTTAATGAATCTCTCTTTCCCTAGGTTTGAAAAATTTTATATTACATTTGTATTGAAAATACTTTCTATGCCTTTTGTCATGAATTTCTTCCAAGTCTTCTTCTGTTCCCTTAATTTGATGATTTTGTCCTTTTATAGTGTTATAATGATTTTCCATGTTCCTTCTGTTTTTTTTCTTTTTGACAATTTTCTAAATGTTTTAGTTGAAATAGTGCATTGCTTTCTGCCTGCCTTCCTCCCTTCAGCATGTCCAATTATTCTCCTTCAAACCTCTCCCATATCCCCAACTTTCAAGTTTATAGCCCATTTCCCTTGATTGTATTTGTTACACATACATATCTCTATAGTCTCTATTTCTATCATCTCTACCATCTCTATCTATCTATCTATCTATCTATCTATCTATCTATCTATCTATCTGACTGTCAGTCACTCTGTCTATCTACCTGTCAGTTTGTCTATCTGTCATCTAACTCTCTAAATAGATGGAAATAGAACCTGATGAGTCTGTTTTTGTTGTTTATGTGAGTGTGGTTTCAGGGCTGATCATTCTTCATTGGATAACCAATAAGGGGGCTCATCCCTGGGAGATGTTAATTCCCCTTCGCCCAATAGTCAACAGTTACCTGTAGTTCTTTGTCTGAGGGTGGAACCCCACAAAAAATACCTGCTCTCACATTAATGTGTTCATTGATATTGTTGTTGTTTTACTTGATTACCCTTTTCTGAATGCTACGAATCCTCTACCTTGTTAATAAGCCTTGATATTCCTTACTTCCCATTATCCATTCATTTGGTGAGATTTTTCCACGGAGCTTTTGATTTTACTTATTGAAATTTTTATTTTTTCAGCATCATTTTAGCTTGCATTTTCTTCAGTACTGCTATTCATTGAAAACCATTTTCACATCATGTATTTCATTATATTATTATTTTTCATTTCACCCAGCTATTTGTGTTCTCTTTGAATTAATTCAGTAGATTATTTATGTCCTCTTTAATTTCTCTGAACACATTTATAAACCATACTTTTGAGTTCTTTGTCTACACTTTTATCTAAGTCACTCTCACTTTGGCTCATTACTTTTAGATTGATAGATTTTTGGGAAAACATTTTATCTTCTTTTTATGTTCTTTGTGGTTTTGGATTGGGATTTACATTTCAGGAGTTAGATTGTTGGTTGAAGTCTTTTATTTATTTTGGTCACCTGTTTGCTTTTAGTGGGAATATTTGGATGGGTCTCAGTTATAACAGGACTAGCATTTCTTTACCTCTGTTAGACTATGTTTAAAGAATCAGTCTATGTATTGAGAGTAAGTCCCCTCTCGAGAGTATAATGCTGTGTGCAATAGTCATTACTGTTGAGGAGTATATCTACTATAAAAATTGAGTAACCATCAACTGATAATAACCCTTAAAGTGCTAATAATTTATAGAGTAAAAGAAGTGGATAGTACTAGGTGATGTAATTGGTTATTGTATGGATGATTGGAAAGGAATACAGTAAGACTAATTGTTAGTATTGAGATAATAGAATGTTATGAAGAAGAACATAGAAGGGGGAACTGTAGGACCAAATAATGGAAGGAGATTATGCTAGACCTAAAAGTACACTGGAAAGAGAGTGAGGTAAAGACAGGGAGAGAGAAAAAGAGACAGAGATGACAAAAAGAGGTGGAGAAGTGGGGATGTAGAACATGGATACTGACTGGCATGATTGCTGGATTCTCTCCAGATTCTATTGACTCTGTTGCATGGCTTCCTCAGATCCCAGAATCCAATCTTGTCACTGGTAGTTCTTGTGTAATTTCTTATTAATTGTTTATTGAGCTTCTGTATTAACGTTCAATAGTTTGGATTCTTATCTGTCTTTCTAGTGATTTAATTGTTGATCTTATTAAAGATTTTGTTATGTACATACATATGCATATTCTACTATATCTAACATGCACACCGCATACATAACCACATGTATATACCTATGAACACCAAACACATGCACTACACCTCTATGTACACCACATACACACACACATGCATTACATGTATACTCATGTGAAAACCAGAATATGTATGTTCACCCCCACACACACTAATACATATAATTTACATGCACATAAAACACCCACATGTTTACCACATACACAGCACCATGTATGTATACATGCACTACATATATCATCATGCCAGTGAGAACACATGATATCAGGCATTTTCTCTTATAATTAGGTGCTACATAAGCCCAGCTTTGTAGATATTTATTCTGATATATTAGCCCTCTCTTTATAAATCCATATGGATGTTCTTGCTGAATTTTGGAAGCTATGAACCTGACTGAGCTCTGTCACCAGAGTGCAAGGTACCCCAGCTGGTGTTTATCTGTACCAGTCCTGCCCCTGGGAAAGGCCAAGCCTTTTTCAGGTCCTCTGTCTTCACACTCTGCTCCACCTGCTCAGTCCAGCTATAAATACCAACCTTGCTAGGTGAGCATTGTAAACTGTTCAAATGTCATAATGTTTGTTTATCGTTATTTAATTATCTTTCCTGAGTTACCACACACCTGTGACCCCACACTCTACTCTGGAGTTGAATCAGACACTGAAATTCTGGCCAGTCTGTCCTACATATAAAAAAAATGTCTGAAAATGCCAAGGGCTATGTACATATCCCATTGATTAAGTCCTTGCTGCATACTATGCATGTAATAAAGCCTGTTCTTTTTTGTAGAATATGAAAATGTGCTGAGAGAGCAGACACTTTCACAAAGGTAAACTGAAGACCTGCATTTAGGCGGATGAAAGTGAGACAGGGATTTCTTGTATCTGTCAATTCTTTTTTGCTTTCAGATCAAAATAATCCTTATATCAAAGTGACATATTCCTATCTTTGAATCTTATTTTTCAGCAGTTAAACTGTGTATACAGCTTACTCAGGATGATAGAAAAGATCTACAAAGAACACTGCTTGTAGCTATATGCTAAGACCTCCCTGTTTGGTGCTGTCATTGACTTTGTGACAGTAGCAAAGGAGAACATGAAGGAGGCTGCACAGAGTGCTTGCTTGAAGCTTGGGGGTAGGTTTCAGTACCTGATGTCTAACGATGCATCCCTGCTCAGATTCTGCTCCCCAGATGAACATGACAGATAGGGTTACACTGTGGAGACTTGAGTATGCTGTCACAGCTTTACCGCTTTCACAGCCCTTCAGCAGATAGGCTTTCAATTTTACCTCTTGAGTATATCAGACATCGCAAGCTGCCACATTCTTTTGATAGCACAAGTGGGTTTTAAAAGTTGTTATGGCTTTAATTTTTCACTAAATACAACCATAATTCTCACAAATGATTGTAATCATTTTTAAACATTTGGCTGATATCCAAGGACATTAGGAAACTGATTTGCTGTTGTCCACACCTCGTGACAGAGCAACAAGACTTCTGTGCCCGTTTCACAGTTCTTGTGATTTGCCAACATGTGTTGTATACCTCAACCATTCCTCTCATTCCCACCCGTTCTGCTCGGTTTCAAGTGTAGGCAGCAAATTGTCTTCCTAGGAGCAGTTTTGCTCTACTCTGAATTCCCACTGAGCCATGAATGACCTTCTTCTTTGATGGAAAACATGACACAGCAGGGATCCCGCAGATGATTGAATATTGGGGAGTATAAAGTACACAAGAAGGGACTGCTACAGAAAGGTAGAAAATGCCACATAGAAATCCAGCTTTGGGTGGCAAGGCTTCAGATGTTTGAGTACAATAAATGGTGGCTTCGAATTCCTTGAAATCTAGATCCAAAGATTGTTAATTTGTAGATTACATACTGTATGTGACAGGCTACAAGGCATCCCTTGTCATGTATATCTGAAGACCTGAGCTTGAATGCTACTGATGTAGAAAACAGAGGCCATGGGGAGGTTATTGAGGTCATAAGGGTGGGGCCCTAATCTACTGTAGCCATTGTCCTTATAAGAGGAGGAGGAAACATCAGTAATACTCAAGCTAAGAGAATGGCTCATGCAAAGACATGGCAGGACAGCAGCTATCTCCCTCAGGAGAAGTAAAGTCTGTTAGAAAGATCTGGAACCCCCATCTCATGTTCCTGAATTTTATTTTAAAATAACTTTTTGTGTTCTCCAAACTTGTTTCCTGACTATGCAGCAACCTGATATGTGTTCATAGAGAAACAGAAGTTGTGTGTGTGTGTGTGTGTGTGTGTTAAAGTTTCTTACATCAATGAAATTATGAATGTTTAAGGAGGTAGAATTAAAAATTACTCTAGCTTAATGCATGCATATATCAGGTTCTCACACTGTATCCCATGGATATTTGCATTATGTGTCAATTCAAAATTAAGTCTTAAAATAAAGAAAACAAATTATTTTGACTATGAATACTTTCTTTTCTTCCTTTTTATTGAAAATAGATTATTTTTTCACACATACTATATCCTGATTACAGTTTGCCCTCCCTCTGCTCCCTCTGTTCCTCCCATTTCCTCATTTCTATTCCCATTCAGATCTACCCCCTATCTCTTTAGATTAATTTTGGTTTGAAGTCTATTTTGTCAGATATTAAAATGGCTACACCAGCTTGCTTCTTAGGTCCATTTGTTTGGATTATCTTTTTCAATCCTTTTATCCTGAGATGATGTCTGTCCTTGATGTTAAAATGTGTTTCTTGGATGCTGCAGAAGGATGGCTCTTGGTTTTGCATCCATCATGTTAGCCTGTATCTTTTCATTGGGGAATTGTGACCTGAGACCATTGATGTTGACAGTTATCAATGGGCAGTGTTTGTTGATTTTTGTTATTTTGTGTTGTTGTTGTTGTTGTTGTTGTTGTTGTTGTGGTGGTGGTGGTGGTGGTGTATATATGTGTTTCCCTCTTTTGATATTCCTCACCTGAGATTATTTATTCTTTGTGTTTTCTTGGGTATGGTTAAACTCTTTAGGTTGAAGTTCTCCTTCTAGCACCTACTGTGGGGTTAGATTTGTAGGTAGTACTGCTTAAATTTGGTTTTATCCTTGAATGTCTTTTTTTATCTATTGTGATTGGAAGTTTTGCAGGGTATAGTAGTTTGAGTTGGCATCTGTGGTCTCTCAGAGTTTGTAGAACATCTGTCTAGGCACTTCTGGCTTTTAGTCTTCATTGATAAGTCAGGTCTACCTTTATATGTTACTTGTTTTTATCCCTCACAGTTTTTAATGCTCTTGCTTTTTCCTGTATGTTTAGTGTTTTGATTAATATGTACCAAGGGGAATTGCTTTTCTCGTCCAGTCTATTTGCTGTTCAATATGTACATTGATAGGCATCTCTTCTTTAGGTTAGGGAAATTTTCTGCCATGATTTTGTTGAAAATATTGCCAGGCGGTGGTGGTGCACGCCTTTAATCCCAGCCCTTGGGAGGCAGAGGCAGGGGGATCTCTGTGAGTTCGAGGCCAGCCTGGTCTCCAAAGTGAGTTCCAGGAAAGGTGCAAAGCTACACAGAGAAACCCTGTCTCTAAAAACCAAAAAAAAAAAAAAAAAAAAAAAAAAAAAAAAAAAAAAAAGAAAATATTTCTTGTGCTTTTGACCTGTTTTTTTCTTTTTTCTCCTTCCTCTATTCCTTTTATTCTTAGATTTGGTTTTTGCATAATATCCTAGATTTCCTGGATGTTTTGTTCCAAGAATTTTTTATTTTTAATTTAACATTTCTTTGATGGAAGTAGCCATCTCTTCTACCTTGTCTTCAATATCTGAGATTCTCTCTTCCATATCTTGTATTGAGTTGGTGAAACTTGCTTCTGATATTGCTGTACAAGTTCCTAAGTTCTTCATTTCCAGATTTTCCTCAGTTTGGATTTTATTTATTGATTCTATATCCGTTCATAGGTCTTAGACTGTTTTGTTTTTTTTCCTTCCACCATTTGTTTGTATTTTCATAGATTTCTTTAAGAAATTTATTTATTTCCTTTTAAAAGACCTTTATCATATTCATAAAGGCTATTTAAAGGTCTCTGTCTTATGTTTTAACTATGTTGCAATACTCAAAGCCTACTGTAGTATGGTTGCTGGCCTCTAGTCAAGACATATTGTCCTGACTGTTATTGTGTTTTTATGCTGGTATCTAGGCATCTGGGTTTGGAAAAATTATAATTCTAAATGCAGATACCTGCTCTTGTTTTTGTTGGGTGGGTGTTTTGTTCCTTAGTTTCTGTTGCTCTCTCTTATTATTAGGAGTGTGTGGTGGCTGTGTGTTGCCTGGGGGGGGGGAATTCATTTGTGATCCTCCCAGATGTTGTCACTGGGGGTTCTGGATAAAATTGGGAGCTGACATTTACAAATGGTGACCAGGTTGGTGTGGGTTCCTCCCAAAGAAGGGAGGAAAGCAGGATATTCCATCAGGATCTGCTTAATCCCCTAGGAATGGGGGCAGAGTGCTCTGCATGTGACTCACTCAAGGAGTAGGTTGTTTTATTTCTCCTGAATTCAAACACTCCCTCTTGGAGTGAGGGAGATATATAAGCCTCAAAAAGCTCACAAACTAATGTGACTAAAGAAGTGTAGATTGTTTTAAATTTTCATGAAACCCTTTCCTGAGGTTATGAAGGCAGTAACCAATTCCAGGGCAAAAGGAACTGTTTCACCAAACTGCTTTTGTGTTGGGCAGAAAGCTGGAGGGAAGAGGATTCCATGAATGGTTAGCCATACTGGGGTGGGCTTGTACAGTGAGGTGGCTAACTTTAAGTCACCCACACTCCAAGTTACTCCTTACCCAAGCTCCTGTAAATAAACCAAAGAAACTTATTTGTCCACTAAGCTAAATGTAAGGAGAATAGTTCTGTTGATCTGTCTCCTCTCACAATAGTAGTCTTCAATGGCCTTTAGCACCTTAAGTAGCTAACCTTTTTTTTTAACTCATATTTGAATTGAGAAATACTTTCAAACAGGATATAAAAGAGAGCCTCAGAACATTGCTTCTGAGACTGTGGGTCATAGAAATAGATGAACTCAACTGAGTTTCATAGAATCAGAGAAATGAGTTAAATAAACTTGCATCCCTCTGGGATACAAAGGCTACATAGCCTGAGGGAAACACAGGGAAATTCAGTCTCAGAAGAGAACTGTTTCCTATGAGGTCATTGGGAAGACTTTGTTATCACTAGATGGTGGTCATGAATATCTGGGACTTAATAATAGAGGGAGATAAGCCATTATTAAGAAAACTGGGCATGAGAGGAGCAGTTTGATGGCCAATTCACTAGGCCTTCTAGGCCTGTGTTGACTTCACAGGAGAGTAAAGAAAGAAGTTAATTTGTCAGTGATTTCAAGACTGGCGTAGGCCTTAGTACTTTGTGCAGCTACCTGGTAGGATGTAAGGTTTATGAACTAAAAGAAGCTCTGAGGACCCTGAATTATTTAGACAAGCATGTCACTTAGGTTTACTGAAGTGCTAATACTATCAAGATGTGATGAGAGCAGGGCAAAGAAAACAAAGCAATGTTTTGTGGAGGTAAATGTGGCAAGGTGTGTGTCAAGTCAGTGACACACTGAGAACTGACAGAATACCCACTGCTATGCTGGTAAGTTTCTTGAAGAACACACCCTGAACTGCAGGTCACTAGGAGGAAGCTAAGGAGTGACAAAGCACGGCAGTAGAAAAGATTGGGCTTGTCTGGGATGAGAAGCATCGGCCAGAGTGTTCTGTGCGCATCTGTAATCTGTAAGAAAGTATGCCAAGGGTGGAGTCTGCTCACACATCCAATGGTTCTTTTACAAGCTAGGTGTGACTAGTGAAAGAGCAATGACCACAACACTAGCCTGGAACCTATGAATCCCAGGATCCAGGATGCAATTCTAGTGGAAGCCACAGAAGGCAAGATGATAACCTTGCTCCATTAGGTCAAATCGTTTCTTTGGTATTGTGGTATTCTATCTGGGGTGAATAGACATTTGTTTATATCTCCCAAGGCTTACACATAAGAGAATATGAGTTATTTCATAGGAAAAATCATAAAACTTTAGGCAAGCAAGACATGGTAAGCAAAAGTTAGGGAAATGTTACAAACTGAAATCCCAAGTTTGTTGATTTTAGAATTAACATTTGATAAGTAAAATTTAAGAATAATAAAATATAATGGGATAATTCTAGACCAATCAGAAACACATAGAACTACTAGAGAGAAAGAAATTAAGGAGCAAATAAAATTTAGTGAATTGTATAATATATCTAAAGATCTGCTACTTTTCCAGAGTTGCCTGATCGGAGCATTGGTCACAATAATCTATGACACATCTATAAAAATCTGTGAAGTAAAGAGGCTGACAATAGGTGATTTAAAGTCATGGGAGACAATTTTACAGAACTTTCGAGGGACTATAATTCTTAGATTTAGAAATACAAAACTAAAATTCAAACCTGAACACATGCAGAACAAAATAGTCATTATAGCAAATGACTGCTCAGTAAAGACTGGAAGTCAGTGGAAGACTGTAAGTGATTCAGTGAGGGAAGTTAATTGTCAACTTTGAATTGTATATTAAGGCATGTTACGTTGCTGAATGCTTTTGTCAGCTCTAGGAGTCTTCTGGTGGAGTTTTTAAGGTCTTTTATGTGTAAAATCATATCATAGGCAAATAAAGTTTCTTTGACTTCTTGCTTTCTTGCTTGCATCCCCTTTATTTCCCTTACTTATTGTCCTTTCATATTACACAAAACTTAACTCTAAATGTCTTTTCGTTCTAGTTAAGAAGTCAGGTACTATGCTGAACAGGATTGGGGAGAGTTGATATCTTTGCCTTGTTCCAAATTTTAGTGGAAATGCTTTGAGGCTTTCCTCCACTTAGGGTGATATTGGGTGTGGACTTCCAGTATATTGCTTTATTATCTTAAGATATAGCACCTATAGCTCCATTCTCTCCAGAATTTTTATCCTGAATGGATATTGCATTTTCTCAAAGAACCTTTCTTCATTTAGTGAAATGATGCACTTTATTCTCTTTATGCAGTTGATTATTTTTATTCATTTAATTATACTGAACCATCCCTGCATATCTGGGGTACAGGTAAGGTGATCATGATGAATAATCTTTTTGATGTGTTCCTCAATTTGATTAAAAAGTTTTTATTGAGACCTGTTCCTTCTATATTCATCAAAGATATTGGCTTGTGATTTTCTTTCTTTGTGAGTCTTTTTGTGGTTTTCATTATCAGGTTAATTAGACTTAGAATTAGAAATTAGAGTTAGAATTAGAATTTCTAATTATAATTAGAAAAATGTATCTCCCGTTTCTACCTTGCATGATAATTTGAGGAGGACTGGTATCAGTTCTTCTTGAAGGTCTTGTAGAATTCTATGCATAATCTATCTGGTCCTGGGCTTTTCCTGGTTGAGGGATATTTGGTTGTTGCTGCTGTTTACAGGTCTGCTCAAGTTGTGTTTTTCATCTTGATTTTACCTTGATTAGATGTATATAAATATGTATAATTTAGGTTTTCCATCTTGGAGGAAGTACAGATTATTAAAGTTTATTCTGGTACTTCACTGAATTTCTTTGGTATCTGTTGTAATGCCCCCCTCATCTCTAATTTATTTGGATCTTCTTTCTGTGTCATTTGGTTAATTTGGCTAAAGACTTTTCAATCTTGTTGACTTTCTATAAAAAAACCAACTCCTTTTTAATTGATTTTTTATTATTTCTATTTCATTGTTTTCAGCCCTGAGTTTGAATATTTCTTCCCCTATATTCTTTATGGGCATTTTTTCTTTTTGTTTTTCTAGAGCTTTCAGATGTGTCACTAAGTTATTAATATGAGAGCTCTCCAGCTAATTTTTTATGTAGGCATTGATAAGAACTTTCCCCTAGAACTGCCTCATTATATCCCTTAGGTTTGGGTGTGCTATGATTTTATTTTCTCTCAAGTAAACGGTTTTTAATTTCGTTCTTGATTTCTGTCATGACCCTATTTTCGTTTGTTAGTAAATTGTTCATTTTCTGTAAGTTTGTATACTTTGTTGTTTTTATTGTTAATGTCCAGCTTTAATCTATAATGGTCAGAAAGGATGCAGGACAGAATTTCAATTTTCTTTTATATATTAAAACTAACTTTGTATCCTAATATGTGTTCAGTTTTAGAGAGAGTTCCATGAGCTTGATGGTGTGATGTGTTTCTTGGATTCATCAGAAAAACAGGTCTTTTTTGTTCATCCAATCTTTTATTCTGTGTCTTTTTCTAGAGTAACTGAGACCATTAATATTGAGAATTATTAGTAAGTAGTGATTTTTGATGTCTGTTACATTTTGGTTTGGTGTGGTTCCACCCCCTTTTGATTTCTGGTTATGGAATTTTTTATTCCTTGTATCCTCTTGGGTGTAATTAACCTCTAAAACTAAAGTTTTTCTTTTAATCCATTCTGTAGAACTGGATTGGTGGATACAAATTTCTTAAAATTGATTTTATCATGGAATAATTTTTTTTCTCCATTGATTGTGATAGATGGTTTTGCCAGGTATAGTAGTCTGGGCTGACATCCATGCTATCTCAAAGCCTATAGAACATGCATCCTAGCCCTTTTGGTTTTCAGAGTCTCCATTGAAAAGTCAGGTAATAATCTAATGGCCCTACCTTTATGTATGATGTGGTCTTGTTTTGCTTGAAGTTTTTAATATCCATTCTTTGTTCTGTACATTTAGTATTTTGATTGTTAAATGTTCATGGAAATTTCTTTTCTGCCCCTGTCTAGTTGGTGTTCTGTTTGCTTCTTTAATTAGGGGCTTTTATTCTATAATCTTGTTAATATTTTCTGTGCCTGACCTGGGTTTTTTCTACATCCTGTATATCTATTATCTGTAGTTTTGGTCTTTTCATGGTGTCCCACATTTTTCTGGATTATTTGTGCCTGAAATTTACCTTAGGTTTGGTATTTTTCTTTGACTGAGATATCCATTTCTTCAACCTTGTCTCCAAGACCTAGAATTCTCTCTTCCATGTCTTTTAGTGTGTTGTTGAGGCTTACAACAGAGGTTTTCATTTGATATCTTAAGTTTTTCATTTCTAGTTTTATTTCAGTTTGTGGGGTTTTTTTTTATTCTATTTCTTTGGTAAATTCTATGTTCACATATTGAAGTATCTCATTTTCTCAACAGTTAGTGCCTTCATTAAGGCATATATAATGTCTTATGATAAATATTCATATGTTCTTTTAGGTCCTTGAACAGATTCATAATGGCTGTTTTGGAGTCTTTATCTTGTGCTTCAGCTTTTCTTCAAGCCTGTTGCAACAGGGCTGCTGGCTTCTAGAGGAGGCATATTGTCTTAGCTGTTTATGTTTGTGATTTGCTCTGCAATCTAGGCATCTGGAGTTAAGATGTTTGAAGAGTTTCTTTGAATAACTATTTGATACAGTTTTTTTGGGTGGGTGTTCTGTTCTTTGGTTGCTGCTACCCAAACTGACCACTGAGGATTCCTGGTAGAAAGCGTTTCTGTAGGTCAGTAAGTAACACAAAGGAATGGACATAGTCTAGAAGGAAAGGCTGAAAGGGGCAGGAAAAGAGTAGGGGTACATTCAATCCAATCCGTACAAAGAGGCAGAATCCTCAAGGCTTTAAGGTGGTGTTGATCATCCATGAGAAGGTCTATTTCTTAGAAACAGCAAAAAGATAGATCTTGTTTTCAGATTCTTTCTCTTAGTCTGTATGTCCTTATTAGGGAATTAAGACTACTAATAGGAAGAGTTTTTATTTAATAATGTGCATTAATTCTGGTCATTTTGTTGCCCATTTTGATGGTGTTCTATTATAAAACTTCTGACTTGGTATTTTGGAATAATTTGTTTTTTGAGTCTTTTTAGGTGTGTTTTACTTTGTGTTCAGACCTCTTTTACTCTTCCAGTATCTTCTATAGAGCTGGTTTGGTGGTCACAAAGTACTTAAATATGTTTCTAATGTGTAATTTTTTCTTTTTTCCTTTTATGTTGACTGGTAACTTTTTTTCTTTTTTCTTTTTTCTTTTTGGTTTTTTTGAGACAGAGTTTCTCTGTGTAGCTTTGTGTTTTTCCTGGTACTCCCTCTGAAGTTCAGGCTGGCCTCGAACTCACAAAGATCCACTTGCCTCTGCCTCCTGAGTGCTGGGATTAAAGGTGTGTGCCACCACCGCCTGGCCATGACTGGTAATTTTGCTGGGCATAGTAGCCAAGTCTAGCATCTGTGGTTTTTTCATAACCTGTAGAACATTGGTCCAACCCTCTTTGATATTCATGGTTTCTGTTGAAAAAAATCTGCTGCTGTTCTGGTGGCCTTGCTTTTCCATGAGAATTCCTCTTTCTCTCTTACTGCTTTCAGTGTCTCTCCTTTGTTCTTTCATTCTATGTTATCACTACTACATGATGTGGGGAGTTTCTTTTCTGGTCCTGTCTGTGAGATATTCTGTATGCCTCTCCTATTTTCATAGGGATTTCTTTGCCTAGATTCAGGAAACTTTTTTCTATGATTTTGGTAGACATCTTTTCTATGCCTTTGAACTGGGTCTCCTTTCTTTCTCTATGTATTATTTGTTTGTTCATTCTTTTTATAGTTCCAAGATTTTTTTGTATGTTTCATTATTGATTATTTTTGTTCTCATCATTTTTCATTTGACATTTTCTTTGAGTAATCCAGTTCATATGCCTTGCCTTTAAGACATGATATTCTCTCTTCTAGTTTATACAATTGAGAGGATGAGAATTTCTTATGATTTTTTTTTCAAATTTCTGATTTTTGACATTTCAAATTTTGTTTTAATTTTTCTAGGTGATTCTTTGTCTTTATTAAATTCTGTTCTCATACCTTGAATTGTTTTCATTATTTCACTCAACTGTGTTATCATAGTTTTCACTTTGGTATTTATTCATATTCTCATTGAGTTTTCTAGTCGCTGTTATTTTAAAATCATTGTCATGTGAGTAACTTTTACCTGGGGACATCACTATAGAAATGAGTTTTTTGTTGGTGACTTACTGCTTTGATTATTCATGCTTGTGAATTTGCAATGGGACCTGAGCATCTGGATTTAAGTAATTGGTACTGTTTCTTGGTATGGAAATCTTGTCTATCTTTTGATAAATGGCTGTTTGAACTTCTTTGCCCGTTACCTCAATTTGTCAGGTAACTAAATAGATGCATGGAGCATAAGGATACTATACCTTTGGGCATTTCATTGTTGATGTTTGAATGGACTTTCTGAAATAGTTGGAACTAAGTGAGGTTTCTAACACCAGTGGCAGATCTTCTGTGGTGATGTATTGTGTCCCCCAATATACTGTGTCCACCAATAAAATTTACCTGAGGATCAGAGGAAAAAGCCAGCCACTATAGTAAACATAGAAGTCAGGCAATAGTATGGTAGTGCACACCTTTAATCGTATCACTTGTGAGACAGGGGTCTCTCTGGATCTCTGTGAGTTCAAGGCCACACTGGGAACAGAGCCAGGCATAGTGAGACATGCCTTTTTTTGTGTGTTTTTTTGTTTGTTTGTTTGTTTTTGTTTTGGGGTGTGTGTGTGTGTGTGTGTGTGTGTGTGTGTGTGTGTGTGTGTGTGTGTTTTGTTTTGGGGGTTTTGGTTTTAGGTTTTGTTTGTTTGTTTTTTCGAGACAGGGTTTCTCTGTGTAGCTTTGTGCCTTTCCTGGAATTCACTCTATAGCCTAGGTTGGCCTTGAACTCACAAAGATCTGCCTGCCTCTGCCTCCCAAGTGCTGGGATTAAAGGTGTGTACCACCACTGCCTGACTGAATACATGCCTTTACTACCAGCACTAACCATAGAGGTCTGGAGGTCTGTACAGACAGATAGCAAGTAACAGGAAGAGGAAGTAATGTAGCTGGACTGAGAGAGCAAATGAAAGAGCAGAAGAGAAAAGCATATAGGTGTGGTTATAGAGGAAGTATGTATCTTTGGAAGCTGTGGAGTTGGTGAGGTGAGGTTAGCTATGGCTTTTCCTATTCCTCTGATCTCTCAGATTTCAACCTTGATATCTGGCTCTGTGTTTTTTATTTAATAAGGCCTTTTAAGATTTGTCTACAATCTTCTATAGAATTGCTGGATTCACAAAGTCAGTCTTCAAGAATCTGAAGGAAGCATTCACGACTTTTCTACAGGTAAGGGGTATTGGTGGTTTTGGTATGAGTCTCGGATTCCCTACCTGAAAAAGAGGGTGTGGAAGGGGTAGAAGGCAGGTGTAGAATACTAGGTTTTCAGTAAGGCTTGGGGTGGGTGAAGCTGCTAGTGTGTGGGTCTAGTGCTCCTACATGAAGACATGGCTCAAGTGTAGTTGGTGGAACCCCTTGGGAACCAGGCCAATCCAAAGCTTTCTCAGAAGCTCTGACCAAGGGACAGAGCAATGGGAACACTAATTCTCTGTTCTTGCCCAGGGATAGACTTAGCAAGGACTTTTCAAAGTCTTGTTTCAGGACCTTAAAAGAGTTAAGGTTTTAATTCCTGGAAATCTGAAACCCTTCTCCTGAAGGGCTGTGGTTATCAGGCCCTAGGCTGTTATGCACTTGCTCTGAAATGCAACTGAGATACCCTGTGTTCCCTTCATGCAACAATGCTTGATTAGCTTCCCGCTACCTTTGTCCCATCTTGGGACAGTTTTCTAGTGATTCTGTCCCAGTTCCCCCTGCAAACAGTATATAAGATGCTGTGCTTGTCAATAAAGGGGCTCTCTAGAGTGATCAACTCATATAGACCTCCTGATCCCAGCTTTCTGTCATCTTTATTTTCTCCTCCCTGGCCCTCCCCCTGGACACCAGGACTAATGTTCAAGACCCTTATTACTATGGGTTCAGATCAGAACCAATGTGCTGTCTGCCTCATTGATTCATGTGGAATGGTGCTCAGAAATGTGAATATTTGGTTTTATAAATGTTCATTTACATCACAATATTTTCACTAATATAACAAAACAACAGCTTACCCAGCACTTTGGTAATTATTTTTTAAAGCTAATTCATTGAACTGCAAATTAATTAGGTTTTTTTTAGTGTTATTAAACACTGGAAAAATATAGATCAAAGAAGATGTCTTTGCTTATTACTTTTCTGAAACAAGTATTGAAGCAACAATTTAAAAGAGCCGTTTACTTTTAAATATTACTCATGTATCCTAGGAAATTTAATTCGTGGTTCAGTGAAAAATGTAATTTAGACAAAAATCACAGTAAATGAACTTAGCAGGATACATGTGCTCGAGCACACACACATATGTGCACACACACACACATACACACACACAGGCATGCTCATGCATGCATATGCATGCATATGCATGCACGGGCACACAAACACATATTTATTTGAGAGGGAGTGAGGGGGAGGTGGAAGGATTGGAGGAAACACAGAGAAAGAGTGAGTGAAGTTATGTATTTGTATTTAATATGAGCTTTTCAATAAAAAAATAAAAATAAATTAATATTATTTAGTGTATTATAGGATGACCAGAATAGAATTATCCTAACATGCGAAAATTGCAAATGCCAAATTTCTCCCCCTTTCCTTCATGCTTTCACCTTCAAACAAGACAGTTATCTTGGTGGTTTGTCTGTCAAGATTTTAATGAATAGAGACCTGTATTATTATTTTGAAACCCTTTTGTTCAAGCAGCAGTTGGAGGAAGTCAGAGATCCCAAAATGCCTAGCCATATAAATGTGATCCCCTGACTGTTCACCAGGTTCTGAATCTCTGGTTCTTTGCCTCTACCTTACAGCCTGGCTTCAACTGCAATTGGGTCATGAGCTAAACTCTAGCCTGTTGAGGCTCAGAGATTCTTTCCTGGTGCCTGCCAGTGTCTTCATTCTAAAGGCTACTGTGTTAGGGGAAATACTCTGTTTTCACTTTATAGACCTGCAGATCTTTGGGTCAAAGACTTGAGATGTCTCTCAAATGATACATAGGCACATAGGCCATCATATCCTTCCCCTAAGCCTTTCATGGATGCTTGTCTAATGAAGATACAGGTGGAGCTACCTCTTGTTTGGGCATTACTAGTGATGGAAGGGTTAAAGCTATGGTAGGTGCAGAGTGTTGCTGAATTCATGCCACCCCAGCACCTAAACCATGTGCTGTACACAGGGGTTCCTATGTATCATCACAGTTAACTGGCACAATGTGTGGAGGTTTCGAAGACCAGCGGACGCACTCATATCTCAATAAGCTGCCCTTGTCATCTGAAATTCTACTCATTGAAATTGTTTCTTAGATTGCTGTAATTGTGCTTGGGCCTCTTCCAAAATTATTAACTCAGAGAAATGAAATACTTATTGGCTTTCATTTCACATTCAGTGGTATCCTAAGGAAATATGACGAGGCAGGGCCAGTCTTGTTTATTCATTCTGAGTATGCATGTGTGATGGAAACTGTGAGACTAGTGTGAAGCACAGAATGAGCCAATGCTCAATAAAAAATACTTTTGGTGAAGCAGAGTGACAAAGATATTTGTGTGCTTTCCAGTCTCGGGCCTATTAATAGGGCTGTAGCTAGTAGTCACTTTTTTTCATTTATTTTTGAGAATTTCATATTTGAACACTGTATTTGCATCATATGCATATACATGTAAATTTATAACTATCACATTGTTCAGGGTTCATTTAATGCTGCTCACATATACATGTGTTTAGGGATGACTACTTGAAATTGAGTAAAACCTATCCAGTAGCTCATCTGTGGAGAACAGATTCTCCCCATCTCAGCAATCATTAATCACGTAGCATGATGTAATTTCTTGAGGAAATGATGTGCCTTTGTCCAGAGTACCCAGGATGTATACACTATCCAGCATGAACAGCTCACCAAGAGCCAGGTTATCTAGCAGCACGGTGTTCCAGTTACCTTTATTGAGCCTTTAATAGCCTCAAAGCACAAGACTAGTGGTGCGCTAAAGACGATGAACCAAATGAAGCTGTGATGTTTGTCTTTTGCAGTGAGAAGGTAAAAGCCCAGACTTTATAGTAAAATGACTAGCACGTATTAGGTTCAGTACTCTCCATGATTTGGGGACCTCTTCTGGACATGGTAAGATGCTATTTTCTGTGAGTATAATGTCTAATGTTCTAAAAGTTTGGTAGAAAAAGGTTCCTTGAAAGTCTTAGTGAAATATCTAGTCAGCAAAACTTCCTAAGATTTGAACAGAAACAGTGAAATGCTTGCAAATCGAAGGAAATAAGGCCATGTGTGTCAGAACAGATGACAGCAAGGTGGCAGGCCAGGGGTGCTACTCCAGGCATGCGACATGAACAGAAGAAAGTTGCTTTAGAAGGGAAACACAGTAAGTGGGCAGCCCCCACCCCCTCACCCCACGCCCCACTCTGCCCTTTCACTGTACCAGGCAATAAAATAAAATTGTTCTCTTTTCTCCTTCAAAGAAACCCAGAAGAATCCATGTGACTCTCTGTCCATGTAGTCATTGTTCCTCTCTTCCAGGAACTCCAAGTTTTTAGCTTTTGTTGGCCTGGATGTGGCATTTCATGATGACATACACATATCTGTACATGATGTATATGATTTTATAAAGCACAAGTAAGAATGAACATGGTACGTGTTTTTCAGATTCTGGCATAATTCACTTACTATGATTATCTCCAGTTGCATCCATTTTCCTTCAAAAAAATAACATTGTTTTTCTTTATGGCTGAAAATTATCCCACTGTGTATGTATATATTTCCCTTACCCAGTCCTCTACTGTTGGAGACCTAGAGTAAACATCGATGTGAATTTAGCTCTGTGTATCCTCACTATGGGATTAAAAACCCATGAGTGGCATAGCTTGGTGACCATTGATTTTTTGTTTTTGTTTGTTTTTTTGTTTTTGTTTTAAAGGGACTCCACATAATTCACTGAGGGCTGAACAAGTTTACAATCATAACATATGTGTATAAAGGTTCCCTTTACTGTGTATATCATTCCCAGCATTTGATTTTTAATTTTTTTTCTTAATGTTTGTCATTCTGTGACTGCCATTGGGAATTTGATGGGGGGCTGCTTTTAGTAAAATAGCAGTTTTCACAATATTAAGTCATCTAACCCATGGAGTTCCTTCCATCTTTTCGTTCCTTTATCAGTTTTGCTTCTTTTCAGTGTCTTATTGTTTTCATTAGAGAGGGCTTTCATGTGGTTTGTTAGGTTTATTCCATGGTAATTTTTCAGGCCGTTATGAATATCATTCTGTTTTTTTTTCCTCGGCGTGTGGTTTATAAGAATGCTAGCATTTTTATATTAATTTTATACCCTGTCACTTTGGGGAAAATATTTGTCCACTCTGGGGCTTTTCTGGTGGAATCTTCAGAATCACCCTCTGCTAATAAAGATACTTTAATTTATTGATTTCTTATTTTTATCCATTTAATTTTTTTACTTATATTATTGATAAAGATTAGAAAGGCTGGGATGTTTGTCTTATAATGATATTATTAAAATTTTTTTGAATTTTTATTCACTTACAATGTTTTTGTGGAAGCGTGCAAGGCAGGAACTCAGTGAGCACAGTTTTACTTCCTTCTTACATCCACATTTAATAGAGAACTGCCTGCAACCAATTGCACATGCCCATGTTGGACACTCCTCTATCTCAATTACAACACAGCATCAAACATACAGGAAAACCTTCAGCTTGAGTCATGTTGCTGCTGAGGAGGGCTGGTAAGCACACTTTTGCCTAGCACTAGGGCTGCTACTTCCTAACATGTTCTGTAATGCCAGTAATAGTGTTGCCTATCAACACTGTTGTAAACTTATCTCCATTTTCTAAATTGGAGAGCCAAATCACAGTGTCTTATTTAGGGTTGCTATTGTTGAGATGAAACACCATAACCAAAAGCAACTTGGGGACAACAGGATTTATTTCACTCACAGTTCCATATAACAGCAAGAGTTGGAACTCACACAGGGTAGTAACCTGGAGGCAGAAGCTAATGCAGTGGCCATGAAGGAGTGCTGCTTACTGGCTTGCTTCACATGCTTTCTTATAGAACTTAGGATCACCAGTCCAGGGGTGGCCTCACCCTCAATGGGCTGCACCCTTCCACAAAAATCACAAATTAAGAAAATGCCCTACAGGCTTGCCTACAACCCAATCTTATGGAGGCATTGTCTAAATTGTGGCTCTCTCCTTTCTGAAAACTCCAGTTTATGTCAAGTTGACATAAAACTAACCCAGTACACATGGGAATAACAATCCATTTTTAAAAGCAAATCTGAGCACTCAGAGGGATACAAAACCTAGTCTCCTACCTGGTTCATCCAAGAGCAGATGGTAAGCATTTCTATAACTATATTACACTGATGAATTACACTTGGTCCTTGACCAAGTTTTGAATATAAATATTTTCCCTTTCCCTTGGAGTAAAAATCTAAGTTGTTAATGATGGCACCAAACATGTGGTTCAAATTCAGTCCTCGCCTAATTCCTGGTTTTTGGTGGTTTGAAAGAAAATGGCCCTCAGAGGGAGTGGCACTATTTGGAGTTGTGACTTTGATGGAGGAAGTGTGGCCTTACTGGAGGAAATATGTCACCATAGGGGTGAGTTTTGAAGTCTCCTATGCTCAAGCTCTGCTCAGTGTGACACATAGTTGCTTCTGTTACCTGCAGATCAAAATGTAGAACTCTCACCTCCTTTCCCAGCACCATGTCTGTCTCAAAGCTGCCATACTCCCTGCCATGATGGTAATGGATTAAAACTCTGCAACTGTAATGTTTTCCTTTATAAGAGCTGCTGTGGTCATGGCATCTCTTCGCAGCAATAGAAACCCTAACTAAGACACAGTACAACCTCACATAGTCTCTGTTTATGGTTCCTATATCTGAGCAGGAGTGCAATACCTTGCCTAAAACAAGCTACTACACATTCTTCTCCATTCTCAGAAAGTACATCCTGCACCAGTTTTACATCCTACACCGATTTTGTTTGCCTGTTTCCTAATTCTTCAAGTGAATATTAAATAATAATTTTCCTTGGGTAGAACTCTCCTGACTGATCTCTCTTTTCAAATTATTATAAAAAACCTTCCTTCTGATTCCTCTGTGTCTTGTGTTTGCCACCGGTTCTTTCTAGGCATGCTTTCTGACCACACTATTCCACTCACACTAAAGAATGGAGGGTTTGCAGTCAGGAAATCTAAATCACAGAAGTTTCTATATAATTAAATGTCATCATTAAGCCTAACTAGGAAACAGAGTTCACTGAGAACAGGTAATGTAATTAGTGGTGAGTAATAACAGGTAAACATAACTATGGTGATGGGATAGAATTGGGTAAGTGGTTGGTGGAACTGCAAATATATGGGGATGTTCAGGTTTCAAATAGGCAGAATCAGATAAAGGCATGCCACTGAGTAGATTGCAGTCTTTGATGAATCCCAGTGCTTCAGGCTCAGTGATAGATGTATCAGTCTTAGGAACAGAGGCTGTGGGCTGAGGGACCAGTTTATACTCCTTTCATTTAGACCTTGTATAAGGCTATCAGAACAGTATGAGAGAGGTGTTAAAAATTTAGTGGATGACTTCAAGGAGAATAAAGGAAATCTATATTCATTGACTGTAGTGGTTGAATTGTTTTCTGTTCTCTGACATGCATTAACCTCCTGCACTCCTCCTGTGGCCTCATAAGGAATTCATTATTACTTTTTTTAATGATAAAAGTGTTTGGACCAAGTGTTTCATTAGAAGGACAAGCTTGAGCAAGTCCCAAGCAGAAAGCTTTCAGCTCTATAAAGTAGAAAGTTAATGTTCAAAGGAATTCTTATGACCTTTGTATCCAAGTGAAGGACAATAGCACATCAGCCATATCTCAACCTCATTGGGACTGGGGTGCATAAGAAGTAGGAAGAAAATAAAATAAAATAAAAAAACCGCAGTTAGTGCCCTATCACTGTAGTCTATGGGGTTCTGGGGAAAAGTACTATGTTCACTTTGGCATTCATCAGCCTATTTAAATATCTCTTGATTAATTCTGCAAAATAATAGACATGTCTAAAAATTTCAGAACCGGGAACACATTTGAATAAAAAACCTGGAGCTTACAGAGAACACAAGATGAATTTAATACCTTAAAACCTACCTTCCTCACTGTCTGGTGGTCTTTTCCAAGAGCCTGCTAAATTTATCATGACAGGAAGGAAATTTATTACCTTCTCAATGCATCCCTCTCTTTTTTCTGTACCATTTAACCCCAAGAAAAAGAATTAATCAGTTCATCCTCTGTGCTCTCTCTATTCTTTGTTTAAAGCACTAATGCTGTGTTTGACTGATGACCTTGTTAAATATAAGTCTAGTACCAATTGTCTATTATCCTCTCAGAAGATTGTGATAGACTGTAACCTCTGAGCAAGGCTGGGATTCATTACTGCATGTATGAAATCTTGTGCATTACTGAACTTTAGAAAATGTTTTAAAAGGAGTATAGCTAAGAAATGGCCCTAGTTACCATTCTAATCAAATTCCATGTACCAGCTCACCTATTGCACACAACTGTCATTTGAAGCAAGCATCCTGTATTAGATGAAGGAACTGAAGGCCATGTTGATGGGGGAATGTCTTTCTTCACACTGCAAATATGTGTTGCCCTGATTGGTTGATAAATATAGCCATTTGGCCTATGGCAAGGCAGCTTAGTGGCAGATGGAAAATTCAAAGGGAGAGACAGGAAGGACAAGAGTGATGCCAGCCAGCCAGCCACCCAAGGATCAGCATGTAATGGCACACAGGTAAAGCCATGGAACATGTGTCCACATATAGATTAACAGAAATGGGCTGAGTTTAAGAGCTAGTCAGTTGTTGGCCTGAGTTAATGGGTGAGCAGTTATAAATAATATTAAGCCTCTGTGTGATTATTTGATAAGCAGGTCACAGATCTGTGGGGGCTTGGTGGGACATGTAGAAACACCATGTAGCCAGAAATAGGATGCTCTAGGGTTCAAGTCCACATGCGCAACTTGATCATCTCTATCATCCTCTCTATAACACTGTGTTGTTGTGTCCTATAGAAGTTTTTCAACTATTCAACATTTTCTTCTTTCTCCACCCCACTCCCATCCCTCAGGAGAATTCTAGTCAATACCTCCAGAAATTGCTACTAATTGGATCACCACCTCCTCCCAGCTCAGTGCTTGATCTGTAAATGGGCAACATATATTTGACAGATCTTATCTGAAAATGTTATGTAGTGAAGCAAAGAGGTCAAGGAGAATTGACTCCTCCCTTGGGCTTGGCTTTGGACTTCACCTTATATTTTTCTAGTAACACTAGAAAGGGGAACATCTGACTTGCTATTTCTTGGAGTTTAAAATACCCATAAAAAGTTGGGTATATAAGGGCTTTGTTGAAGCCCACTAAAAGAGAAAACTAATTCTTCTTGGTCCCAAGAAGGAAACATACCTGCCATTCTAATCTACTCAAAAGATTAGAATATTGTGTAATATTGTTTCTCCCCAAGATTTAATCCAGCTGGGCCCATCAATCATGCAACCAGGCTTCTATCCATTGGGAAAGCTTATTCACCATAAGACATGCTTATGAGGTAGGAAGAATATTTATTCTCTTAATGAGATTATGAACTTATCCTTTCCAGAAGCCTCTCTTCTGTGTGCCCACCTCTGGAGCCTTCACCATGAAATCTGCTTAATTTTCTGAATAATAACAACAAAACAGACCAAAAAAATCCCACATAATTTTCCCATTCCTTATCTCCATTTCTTTTAGGTTTTTTTTTTTTTTTTTGAATACTGGCTCCCAGACTAGGATACTTTCCCTGGCACTCTTTCTCTCAAGTCTGCTCCTCCCATGAAGCTGCTTGATGATCACCAGTGCTAAACCTGCCTGCTTTCTTGGACTCTTAACTCAAAAAGACATGGCTTCTCTTTTCCTTCCTCTTCTCCATCTCCTCCTTCCCTATAACTGCCAAGATTTACAGCTTCACTTTCTTGTTTTCTCTCACACCCTAATAAAACTGCCCTTGAATCTTCTTTTGATCCCGTTTCTAAATTTTATTATTAACAACACTAAGAACTCATAAGGGAGCCCCGATTTCCCTGGTAGTTACCTAGTAGTTGTAACATTACAGGTAATGAATAATCAATATCTGTACTTATTGATTATTCAATATCCATAGATAGATGTCAAGTAGCTACATTTTAATCAGCAAAGAACTGCATATGCAACCATGGTTTCATAGTTGAGGTATGCAATGGTCTATACCGTGTAAATATGTACAGATCCAACCATCCCATAAAAACTGATGCACATATTTCAGAACTTAGTACTAGGCAATGCACAGTACAGGATTAGATTTCATTTCTAATAACATGGCAAACTTGATGTCTTGAAAATTTCCATTTTGTATATATTAGATTCTTATGAACATTAGAATTTTAGGTTTGCATTTTCTATTTGGTTTGGAAACATAAAGTTGAAAATTCATAAGTTGGCTATGAAGGCCTGGTGATCAAAATACAACCATGCAAACTCTCTCTGAACTTCATATTGAAATAACCCTCATAATTGGAATTCTGAAAGAACATGAACGATAAAATAAAATAAGGTCAGGCAGCAGTGATGCAAGCCTTTAATCCCAGCATTTGGGAGACAGAGCCAGGTAGGTCTCTGAGTTCGAGGCCAGCCTGGTCTACAGAGTGAGATCCAGGACAAGCACCAAAACTACATGAAGAAACCCTGTCTTGAATAACCAGAAAATAATAAATACAATAAAATCAAGACTGATTGCCAATATAAAATTATTATAATTCTCACAGAGAAAATAGAAATAATAATGACTAATGGTACAATAGATAAGATGGTCTCAAAATAAGATATGATTCAGAAGGTGCAGACAGGTTTTCTAAGCATGAAGCATAGTAGTAAATAATGGGAGCAAGATGAAATATGTCTATAATGCCAACACTTGGTAAGCTGAGGCACATGAATCACCTTGTGCTGAAGACCAACCTGTGCTACAGAATGAGAACCTGTCTCAAAAAAAAAGGAGAAAAATAGTAACAGAAGAAATATAAAGCTTAAAGTGATTGAAGGACAACATGAATGCATTTTCTGGCTAAAGAAATAAGTAAATGTGTGAAAGGATCATTGTGAAATCTGTTGGATAAAATGAGAGTTTAGAATACAAACTTCAAAAGAAGATATGAAGTTAAGTTTAGAACAGAGAACTATTTACAGATATATTAGTGAGATATTTCTGTGTTAAAAAAGTCATGTAATCTTAGTTTTAAAAAGAATTACTATGGTACAAAGAATAAACTAAGGGAAAAGTATTAAAAACATCATAATAAAGCTATTTATTAACAAGGAAACTGGAGGAGCTTAAGCTGTCCCTGAATAAAGACATCACAAGCAAAAGATGTACAATGCAGGCAAATGATGGCTTTCTAAGACAAGCAAATGATGACTTTCTAAGACAGTGGGAGCTAGAAGACAATGCTCCAATACATCAAAGATGGGAAGGAAAATACCCACCAGCCCAACATACCTGAAACAGTCATGCAAAAAGAGCAAGGAATGTGTCACAATTCTAAACAAAACTGGTGTGGTCAATAGCTGTCTCTCATTAAACTGAAAAGGGAGAATGGAAAGAAAAGCAAACAAATATAGACTGAATACCTGAAAAACATGAGAAATTATTCAGCGTTAAGGAAAATCATAATGAACACTCATTACACAAAAATTAGAGTCACCTAATGTCCTAAAAATTTGTTTTCTATTGCTGTGATAAAACACGATGACTAAAAGGAACTTGAGGAAGAAAATATATTTGGCTTACACATTTGGATGACAGTCAGTCTATCACTGAGGGAACTCAGGGTGCAGGCACTCAAGCAAGACAGGAACTTGGAAGCAAGAACTGAAGTGGAGGTCATGATTAAATCATGATTACTGGCTTGCTCTCTATATTTCTTTTTTAATTTTTTTTATTTTTTAAAAAAGTGGGTTTTTTCATTTTACATATCAATCCCAGTTACTCCTCTGTCACCTTCTCCCAACCCCCACCTTCCCCTATCCTACCCCCCATCCACTCTTCAGAAAAGGGTAAGGCCTCCCTTGGGGAGTTAACAAAGTCTGCCATACTAAGTTGAGGCAGAACCAAGCCTCTTTCCCCTCTGTCAAAGGCTGAGCAGGGTATGCCACCCTAGGGAATGTGTTCCAAAAAGCCATTTCTTGCATCTGCGACTTAGGCAGCCCTAGACCACCTGCTCAGGTGTGGTACCACCCACAGGGGACTGTGTTCTTCCACATCAATCCTCAGTCATGCCCAGAGGCCATTCTGATGGAGACAATTCCTCAATTAAGGCTAAATCTTCCCAGATGATTCTAGCATGTCAGGTTGACAAAAAAAAAAAAAAAAAAAAAAACTAGCAGCACATTGAAATTTCAGGATAAGTATTATTTCAAGAAAAGTATTTTTAATAATGAATGTAGATGAAAAGCACTGATTATAATTAAAGGAACTGAAGACATTTACATAGTTCAGAATGACAGGGAGACAGGGAAGTGGTCAGTTATCTATTCTACTGAAGAAGAAAACTAGGAGAAGAAAAGTATAGAATGATAGTTAAACCTCCTTCAACAATAAAAAGGAAACAAAAGAAAATTGAAAACAGAAAAACCAAGTAAAATCCAAGGGAAAGGAAAAAAATCTGAATATATAAATATTGAATTAAATGAAACTGGACAGCTTCCTTTTTTTCTGGGTAGCTTCTTAATAAATGGCATTATCATATTCATTGATTTTTTTTAAAATCTCTAGTGGCACATTGAGATTTGTGGCATGAGATAATGGCACTATTAGAAAGAGATAAATACTACAGAAATCATTAGCTGAAACAGATGCTTTAGGCAAAACCAAAATTGTATTAGAGAACAATGAGGACAATTACTGACAAGATATTATGGACTGTGGTGGTTTGAATAAGAATGCCCCCTGCATAAGCTCACACATTTAAAATCTTGGTCATTGGGGAAGAGCATTATTTGAAAGGTTTAGCAAGAATGGCATTGTTGTAGTAGGTGTGGCTTTGTTGGAGGAACTGTGTCACTGGGAGTGGGCTTGGAGGTTCAAAACCTCAAGCCAGGCCCAGTGCCTTTCTCTCTCCCTGCTGCCTACTGATCCAGATGTAGAAATCTCAACTTTTTCAGCAGCATGTCTGCCCACATGACACTATTCTCCCTGTCATGAAGACAACTAAACATCTGAAATTGTGAGCAAACTAAAGTTAAATGCTTTCCTTCATAAAAGTTGCCATGTTTCTTCACAGCAGTAGAACACTAACTATGACATGAACTGAATTGTATCTAGATCTTGAAACAGTGATCCAGTGTGTGGCAGTTTTGGGTGATGCAGCCTTGGGAAAGTAATTAAGTTAAATGAGCTGATGAGATTATGCCTTCTGGATAAAATCCTTGGCTGCATAAGAGACATTAGAGTTATTCACTTAATCCCCGGTCACATTAGGATCTCAAAAGAAAGCCACCATTAGATAGCCAGGAAGAGGGCACCAACCTCTAGAACCTCAGAAGTAAACTTCCTGTTCCTTACCCTTTGGGTGGGATTTTATTCAAGAACCCAAAATGACTCTTACTAAAATTTAATGTCTCAAAAGAAGTCTAAAGCAGATAAAATTGTGTAAAATTTACAGAATAAAAACTGACATAGAATCAGGAAAATTTTTTAAACATTCACTTAAAATACCTATCCACATATGAGCAAGTCATTGAGGATACACAAGATCTTAAAAAAGTACTAACAAAGTTGATGTAACAGAAACATACAATTAGTAATTACATGCTTAACCCAACACAGGGAACCATGAAGACAAGGCTGATGAATTAGCTGTCCACCAAACTAGTCAGGTATCCACTGTAGGTCTCTAATCCAAGTTCTTCACCATCTGCACAGAAGATCTTTCAACTGTACACAGACATAAGAGAAGAAAGAAAACTACCATTGTTTACAGATCGTGCTTTTGAACAAAATAGCCACTTCAATGAATGGAAAACAGAACATTCAAGGGCTTTGGTGAGTTTGTCATAAATATGGGTTGTATATAAAAACTGATGTATGTTCTAGGAACAAACAAAATGTACCTTTAAAAAGAAGGTACCACAAACAATAGCAAAACTGTGGGAAAGTAGAGATAAGTTATTAAAAGAAGTGTGGGACCCATGTAGACAAAATATCTCATGAAAATTTGTATAGATGAAAGTGGGCTGAAATAAATGGGCCAGGACGCCTTGTGTGATGGACATGTATCCTATAGTCGCCAATTTTTCTCAAATTAATGTGCAAACCAACATAAATGCAGAGGAGAGGAGTTTGCGCAATTCAAACGCAAAGAACTTATGGTTTAAATGCATGGAAATGTTTGTTCCCTGTGGTTTGATAACATCACGTGTTCATACAGTTGCACAGTCTACCTCATGTTTATGTGCTGTGTCCTTCAAAATACATTTTCAAAATTCACACGTATCAAAATCAAACAGTTTTCTTAGATTTCCTAAGAGCTGACATACTGATGCTAAGTTATGTGGAAGCGAATACTGGTAAGAACAGCAGAGCACATCTGGACCTTCCCCCTTGACCTTGAACCCTTACCATAACTAACCACAGCTAAGGAAATGAACATGGAGCAGAGGGTATGGGGATCAAACTGCACCACACATTGAGGGCCATTCACCCTGAAGAGAATGCCACTCCGTAAAAGGAGGAGATGCAGTCATTTGTCTTGATGGACTCACTGGGCAATCAATCCCTTATTTACAAAGCATACTAAAAAAAAAAAATTAAATGGAGAGCCAAACCTACAAACCTTAAAGAAGAGAAGATTACACACACTGGGATGACCTCAGAAGCTGTAAACTTATAGAAAATAGGATATAAAATATTTGGGCTAAGGACATGGCTCAGTTGATGTACTTGTCACACAAGCATGAGGAGTTGAGTTGGATTCTCAGCACCTGTGTGAGAAGCCTGACCCAGCAGTGCCTGTCTGTAACCACATCACCGAGGGGAGCAGGGCACATGTGGACAGGCAGATTTCCAGAGCTCATTGGCCAGCCAACCTAGCCAAATTTATTACCGCCAGGTTAAATGAGAGACACTGTCTCAAAATAAATCAATAAATAAATGAAGAAAATGATAGAAGATGCCCAGTGTCAAATTCTGACTCCACATGCTTATACACAACTGTATGTATGCACATGTGTGCACAGGTACACACACAACACGCATAATTTAATATAAAGCTATAAAAGAAAAATATTGATAGATTTTTATCACATAAACATAAAGTTGTCCTTATAAAATGCATCAGGGAATATGTGTGTTTGTGTGCATGTGTGCCTATGAGAGAGACAGAGAGAGTGAGAGATACTGGAATAGGATCATGTACTCACTATAAAAAAGTTTTTAAAATGTATAAAAATATAAGATAAATATAAATATTCAATAGGAGGCTGAGCAAAATTAACAGAATATATACATTTAAAGATCAATTTATACTGCTAAACCTCTCAATTATGTAAATAATCAGACAACTGGGATCAAAACCTAAGGGAATACAACTCCATAGTCATCAGGAACAAGATTCAGTAGAGCTCTGAAAAATAGGAGCTCTCACAAACAAGTGTGTGTAAATGTGTGCCTATGTGTTTGTATACATTCATGGGTCTGAACGGGCACATATCATACTACCTATCTAGAACTTAGGAGTCAACTTCGAGCATCGGTCCTCACCTTCTACCTTGTAAGAAACAGGGACTCTTTACTGTCTTTCCATTGCCTATAGGCCAGACCAAGTGGATTCTGAGCCTACTGGGGATTATCCTGTCTCTTCTTGCCAGATCCCTGTAAGAGCACTGGAATCACAGACATTCACACTACACGCTCACTTTTGAAGTGAGTGCTGAGGATGTGAACTCAGGTCCTTACACTTGCATGGCAAGTGCTTTTACCCACTGAGCCATATTCCCAACCCTCTTGCAATACTTACTAAAGGAAAAAGTGGTAATAAAAAAGTTGTTCAGACATTTATCTGAAAGCAGTGACAGGTGCATCTTTGATTTATCTTTTGCAGCTTTTGCAATACATAGAAATATAACTGTGAATATACAGGAGGATACAGAGGAATTAATAAAGAACATGGCACAAAATCATTAAAACAATGGAAACATCATAACTTCATGAGTAAATATAGCAGAATCCTTGAGCGTGACATGGTGTTTAAAGTAATGAAAACAATATCATAAGACTGTGAGTAAATACATCAAAATCCTTGAGTTTGTGGAGTGCAGACCATACAGGGGAGAAAAAGAAGATGCAAAACAATGCATTTATCAACATGGATCACATCATAATATGTAGACAGAATAATGTAACTTTTGAATATAAAGTTTTAAAACACTGAGAAGGATACCCACATCTAGAAGAGTTGACATAACACTTGGGTATCATACTGAACTGTTCTGTTACACGTGGGATAGAAGCATTGTCAGCTCTTACTAGATAGTTTCTTCTTTTTAGCTGAAGTTAAATTCTCCTGTATGTTCTTAAACTTTACACACAAAATGGTGGGTTTCCCTGTGGCATTTTCATTCATATATGATAGTGTAGTTTATGATCTCCATTTCTATTTAATGTGCTTCGTAGGTCCTCGTCATCCCAACTAAGGGAAAGGAGTAAAATAGGAAATGAAGCAGTTAACTGAAATAAAGCTAGGAAGACATCAGAGAAGAGAAAAAGCAAGAGAAGAGAAAGAGGAGAGAAGTAAGTAGGTGTAAATTTTGGAAAGTAAAAAGCAAAAGAGGTATTTGCAGGGTGAATGACTCTGACCCTTGGGCTCCCTGGTTCTAGAGCTGGAGCTAAGTCAACAAGGTCACAGGTAAAAAGATTGGCATGTAGAATATGGACCACATTTCTACTTGCAATAAAACTAAAGATTTGAAATGTTATAATTGTTAAGGATGCTTAAAATTATTCTGATATTTCTTTTAAAGGTTCTATGTAGACTGAGATAAATGGAAGCACAGATCATGATCATATATTGAATATTATTCACATGCTAATTCCTGTCTGTGCTCATCAGATTATTGTCACTACAGCAAATGCCTTAAATAAATAAAAGAGCAAAGTTGTATTGGGCTCACCAGTTTTGAGGTTTCAGTTGATGATTGATTAATCCTACTGCCTTGGGTGAACAAAAAGAAACACAAAGGAGTCTACTATCCCTTTCAAGGACACACCCCCAATGACATAAAATATCCCACTAGATCTCACTGCTTAAAAGTTCCACAGTGAAAGGTTACCCAGTAGTGCCAGCCTGAGGACCACACCTTTAATACCAGGACTTTGGAGCCATTTCAGATTCAAATTACGGCATCTCCCAGATTGCTTGATGGATTCTGTACAAGGCTAATCAGAACAATATCAGACTGTTTTAAAACTAAAATGGCAGAATTGGCAAACTAAGAGTAAATTTTATATGGAAATGCAAACTACCTAAAATAGCAAACACTCATGAGGAAGAGTAACATTAAAGAGGACTTGGGCTTTCAGATTTCCTGGCTGACTCTGAAACTGCAACAAGAGGCAGCATAGTATTTGCAAAAGCAAATGCAGCAGATGGGTGGAAATGAGGAGAGGCTAAAATTATATACCCACACATGCCACAGGCTCTTCTAAAGAAATCTTAAAGATATTCAACAGGTAAGAGTGTCTTCTCAACAAACCATGCTGGGAAAGTGGGTTATCAATCAAGTAGTATGCTGAAATAATTATAGGTATCAACTTTGGAATATACAGACACACACACACACACACACACACACACACACACACATTTGACATGGGAAAGTGAAATGTATGTTCATGAAGGGGCTGACTTTCTTTCATGATTTTCTCTGGTTGTCTTTTCTATGCTCTACTTTTCTGACTCAAATATGGTCTCATGCTCTTGTGCATCACTGTCCTTCAGGAGAAGTTTTCTAGACTGAGACTGGCTCTCAACCAGGAAATGTTGACAACATACCTCAATCAGACACAGCAAAATTTGAACAGCCTCATAACTCCAAGAAAAAAGAAATCTCCAGATTACTGGGCATTGTAGTGAATTCCTTTAATTTCAGCACTTGGAAGGTAGAGGCAGTTGGATCTCTGAGTTTAAGACCAACCTGATCTACAATGCAAAGTCCAGGACAGTCAGAGTTACATAGAGAAGCCTGTCTCAGTGACCAAAATCTTCAGATTTGCACGTTTTATGGGAGAAAACTATCAGCATCTAAGAAATTAGTTTGAAAACATTAGTCTCCTTTATTAAAGACAAGAATATTGATTTAGTAGCATACTAGAAGTTCCAGCCAGTGAGAAAGGTCATAACAATCAGCACTGAAAGAACACATTACATTATTCTGACAAGGAGGATGATGATGACAATGGTGGTGGTTGGTGGTGTTGATGGTAATGATGAAGAGGATGATGATAATGATAATGATGATGAGGAAGAAGAGAAGTAGCAAGATGGATGATTGTGGTATTGATGATGAGTTTGATGATGGTGGTGGTGCTGATGATGGGTTTGATGATTGTGGTGGTGATAATGGGTTTGATGATTGTGGTGGTGATGATGGGTCTGATGATGGTGGTAGTGATGATGAAGATGACAGTGATAATGATGAGGATGATGGTGATGATGATTATGGAAAATGATAAAGAGGAGGAGTAATAATAATGGTCATGATGATGATGATAGTGGAGGCATGATTGCTCACTTGGAAAATTCCAATGATTTACCAAACAGAACAAAATTTGCTGAGAAATAATATATGAGCTGGTCAAGTTCACAGCAACAAGTATTTTTAAATTAATTGAATATGAACTAAGAATAAACATGGGACACAGATGCTTTTAAAATATAATGTATAATCCTTTGAATAAACAAAATATGTATGTGTAAATTTAATATGTGTGAATGCTTTGTATGTATGTAGAAAACCACAGTCATTAGGGAAAGAAACCAAATACCAAGCAAACTAAAAGACACCGAGTTTAATACTGGAGATTTCAATATGATAAAGAAGTTAGCTTCTGCTAAATTGATGCACAATCTTGCCAGTAACTTTAATAACATGTTTATATATCTAAATAAGGTTAATATAGTGTATATGAAAAGAATGAAAGGGAGATTTAAACTATGCACTTGTAGACATCATCTGGCCACAGACTCATGGTGCCATGAAATGTAGTGGTGTAGACAGAGCATCAGAGTGGCATGCAGCTCCTAGACGTGCAGAAATTTGCCCAGAAGCTTTTTGGAAAACATGTAAGAACACGTCAATGGAAAAGCACAGATTGCTCAACAGTCCCACAAATGGTCCTGAAGTGATGGTATATCTGCAGTCACAAGTTATTAGAAAAGGGTCTCGACCAGAGAGCCCAAATTTATCCATGGCAACATCAAATGAGCACCTGGACCATGGCCCTAAAGTAAAAACAGAAAGCACAGAAATATAAAAGTTTTGAAGATGCCATGGGGGATCTTTACCAAACACAAGAAGAGCTTGATGTAGGACATCTAAGTGCCTAGCTTCTTCCCGCCTTTCCCTCAAGCTCAGACTCTGGGTCAAAGAGAAAGAATCCCATTCACTTAAAAAAAAAAGTGTAACTTTTTTGTTCAAAATTATATTTTTGAAATGAATTTCTATTAGTGTCTAAGTCTAAAGTAAATAAGGCATTCATTCTTTTATGAAATATTTCATGGTACAAATAACACATTTTAGCAAAGCTTTATTGTTTAGCCAACTGGCTGTTTTTAATTCTTGGCTATAAGCCAGGCCATAGTAAACAATCATCTGTCTCCTGGTGGTTACGTGGAAATATTTTCTTTATGTGAATAAATTGTTCCTCCAGAAAAATGCATATAAATGCATGTATAAAGTTTTATATATATCTAGTATCTTATCTACCTACTTCTCAATTGCAATCTGAGGGAAAGGAAACAAACATGGAAGACAAGAAGTAGAAACCTAAGCTAGAGAATTTTTTTTTAAAATTTTATTTTACAATACTATTCAGTTCTACATAATAGCCACAGATTCCCTTGTTCTCTCCCTTCCTGCCCCCTCCCCCTCCCCCCAGCCCACCCTCCATTCCCACCTCCTCCAGATCAAGGTCTCCTCTGAGGACTGAGATCGACCTGGTAGACTCAATCCAGGCAGGTCCAGTCCCCTCCTCCCAGATTGAGCCAAGCATCCCTGCATAAGTCCCAGGTTTCAAACAGCTAACTCATGCAACGAGCCCAGGACCTGGGACCACTGCCTAGATGCCTCCAAAACAGATCAAGCCAATCTACTGTCTCACCTATTCAGAAGACCTGATACAGTTGGGGGCCCCTCAGCCTTTGGTTCATAGTTCATGTGTTTCCATTCGTTTGGCTATTTGTCCCTGTGCTTTATCCAACCTTGGTTTCAACAATTCTCGCTCATATAAACCCTCCTCTTTCTCACTAATTGGACTCCCGGAGCTCCACCCAGGGCCTAGCTGTGGATCTCTGCATCCAGTTCCCTCAGCCATTGGATGGGGTTTCGAGCATGACAATTAGGGTGTTTGGCCATCCCATCACCAAAGTAGGTCAGTCCCGGCTGTCTCTCGACCATTGCCATCAGTCTTTTGTGGGGGTATCTTTGTGGATTTCTGTGGGCCTCTTTAGCTCTTAAATTATAGCTATATGAGAAATAACAAAATACACCAACATGCTAGCATCTGTTCAGTATGAATGCCAGGACTAAGTATCTGTTTCTTCCAACATACTTTAACACTTGATAATGGGAAAAAATTGTCCTTCCACCAGAATTTTAACTATGTTGATAACTGCTGACCATTTTCTAGGCCTACACAAACTGTGTTTCTAAAGGTCCATTTTTGCACTCCCATTATAGTTTCTGTGCCAGTTAGATAGACTTATGTGTCCAGGGAACTATCAATTAGGCAGCTCTTTAATTCCCACACCAGGGAATCAGCATGGAGGGGACATTCCCTAATCTCAACCTATTTCTAATACAATTAGCTGGAACACATGCAAATTCAAATGAGCGGGATTAATTGGTTCATTTTTTGGAAGACAAAGAGTATATAAACAAACAAATAAACAAATAAATAAATGACTATAAGCAAAGACATAGAATAAAAACCCTCAGATATCATTACCCTGTCACTTAATTATGAGCTTTTCAGTACAGTCTCTCTCTCTCTCTCTCTCTCTCTCTCTCTCTCTCTCTCTCTCTCTCTCTCTCTGTCTTTCGAGACAGGGTTTCTCTGTGTAGCTTTGCACTTTTCCTGGATCTTGCTCTGTAGACCAGGCTGGCCTCGAACTCACAGAGATCTGCCTGGCTCTGCCTCCTGAGTACTGGGATTAAAGGTGTGCGCCACCACCACCTTGGATTTGATTAGAGCAACAACAGTAGTTTTTCCTTCTTTTTAATTAAGTTTACTTTTCAACTGAGAACCAATCACAGTGGCAAAGGCTTTAATTCACTGGAAGGCCTACTTTTCACTTTGCATTTATCTCCTTCTTGCTTCTGGAAATGTGGACATCAGAAATTGTCCAGGGATGGATGGGCCACACAACAACATTGTGGAGAATACCAATAAGTCAGATGGTCTTTATTTCCCTGCAAGCATGCATTCCCCTTCCTTCACAGAACACTCTGAGAAGCCCACTTACCACTGTCATTTTTTCCTTCCAATGCTAGACACTGTATTAGAATCTCCATGTGTATACGCGCAAACCGTGCCTTTCCACAGTAGCATGCCAGTGTTAAGAAAACCAGGGCTAACCATTCAAGCTTCACATCTAGTGCTCAACAGACAGAGTGGGAGCTTTTCTAATTCTAAAGCCATAGATCACATAGCCATCACTTAGTTCCTTTGAGAAATGTAAACATACTTGTCCAACTAAGAAAAGACAAATGAAGGAAACAATATTAAATCTTTTTTAAACCTATACTGAATTCCTTCCAAACTAACATGGGATCATTTTCAAGATGACTGACAACTTGAAAATCAATTTTTAAATTATCAGGCTGGGAAGATGGCTCAGTGGGTAGAACATTTGTGAGCAAGTGTGATTACTGGGTTTAGATCATGAAAACCCAGTTGAAAGACAGATGAGCACAGTGACCTACCTGCAATCCCAGCCCACAGGAAATTGAGACAGGGAATATCTGAAACATGCCAGCTAGACAGACTAGCCAAAATGATAAGATTCGGGTTCAGGGAGATGAGGTTTCAATATATAAAGAGGAGAGGGGTTGAGAGAGATACCTGACATCAACCTACAGCTTCCATATGCAAATGTACACACATGCATTTGCACCCTTCCCCGCCCACACACACATACATATATAATAAAAGCTATCCTAGGTAAGAAGGATGGCATGTATGAGCTCAAGGCCCTCACACAAGGCCATTCATGTCATCAAAACTACTTGCTATCAAACCAATTGTTTTCTGTCTTTCCAGAAATGAATTACTGTTACAAAGAAGAAAGCCTTTGATTCTTCAATGACAGACAAACTTAAATGCAAACCATTATGTGGCAGGTCATGCATGTTTTCTAACAGTTCATCCTTCATCCATACAAGGCTGTAGGTGATTAGAAATACAACAGTACCTTCCTCTCTTTGGGGAAAAGGGGGAAATGTGGTTACCTTGTCTTTCTACTCTAAATTCCTTGGATGACTTCCTTTTGTATATTCAGGTGGATATCTCATTTCTCTAAACAGCACAAAAGCATCCTTCAGTTTCTCCGCATTCCAGAGAAAAAGGTTTTATTAAAAGTCCAAAGGGCTTTGATATTTATGGAAGGTCAAGGTGTTTTTCGTTTTTTTGTTGTTGTTGTTGTTGTTGTTTTTTTTTTTGTTTTATTGCTGTTGGTGGTGGTGGTGGGGGTGGGGGTGCATGTGTACGTGTGTGTGTGTGTGTGTGTGTAGCATATTGTAATTTTGAAATCTTGAGTTATAAGATAAAGGTACCTTGGAAAAGGAAACTCAGTTGAGACAGCCCCTCCATCAGATTGTCTGCAGGGAAGTTTGTAAGGCATTTTCTTCATTAAGGATTGGTGTGGTCACCACTAGGGAGGTGGTTCTGAGTTATATAAGAAAGCAAGCTTAACAAGCCAGTAAACTGAGCATCCGTCCATGCCTCAATTACTGCCTCCAGGTAGCTGTCCTGAATTCCTGCCTTGGCTTCCTTTACTGACAGAGTATAAGCCAAATAGACCCTTTCCTCTCCAGGTTGCTATTTGTCATGGTGTTTTGTCACAGCAACAGGAACCCAACTAACAACAAAGGGGAGAAATATGAGCTCCGAAGGTTTGCACTGCTGAAAGAATGCAGGGGCATTGAGAAGCAGTATGGAGTCTTTGCACCACAGAGAAGACATAAGACACCATATATATAAAGAAAAAAAACAGAACAGGAGACACTAATATCCGGTCTCAAACATGATACATGGAGCAGAAGCATACTCCCCTCTATTCTATTAACTAAGATGCATTCAAAGAGTAAGAGTGTAAAAACAGCAGAGGGGATGTGATGTAGAAGAGCAGATACAAAGGAGCAGATTGTAGGACAGGCAAGCTTAGAGACCTTTATGTAATGAAAGAACTAAAGTCCAAATTATAGTTTCATTAGGCAGATTTGCTGAATAGGCAGATTGTCGTTACTGTCAAAAAGAGGAAGCCGAGAGTTGGTAGTTTGGCTAATCTATTTCAGGCTATTAATGACCTTTCTTGTATATACTATAATACCATGCAGGAAGTACAAAATATACATGGAGCATTGTTAAATTTTAACAAGTGACCCTGTCTGGCTAATTTCTGTCAAATGAGACCTGCATAGTTACCTAAAACTTCTTATCGCCCGTCACAAGGGCAAGACTCAAGTATGATGGTTCCTTCTCCAGAGCTTTGTATCCTCACAGTGTCTGAGACCTCGGGAGAAGCTTTCCCATATCAGTGCCTACACACATGTCTGAATTCATTGTTTCAGTGGGAGGTTATCCTTAATACAAAATACCCAAACCATGTAACTATGTGCCAAGCCAGGCAGGAGATAGTGTTTAGTGCTGGAAGTCCAACATTGGGTTACATCCATATTTTCTGTTCTTGGTAGTAGGCCACTGGATGCCCACCAACAAGTCCATCCTCCAGGGGCACCAGAAGGGTTATTAACATGTGGTATTTTTACAATTAGGACTTAATGTTCCCATAAGTGATTTACTCTGATGGCTCTGGATGAGTTCCCTTCATTTTTGTCCTTTCTCATTATTGATTTGTAATGTTGCCAGCCTTCCTTACCCAGGGTTGTCACTAGCCAATTGTTGCTAGCTGTCATTAAAATTGTATCTGGATGTGTGTGCATTAGCCTACAAAGAGATCGATGGGGTAAATATTCAGTGCATGGCCAAAACAGACCCTGGATATTTGAAAAATCAAGTTTCTTTGCCTGTCTAGGATACTTTCCAAAGGGCTGCACACCACAACACTGCATTTACCCCCAAATTTCCTGGAGAATTCTGGACTTTTAAGTATCCCATCAGGGTGTACTCAGGTGATTCGTTATTTCATTTTTTCATAATAGCATTTAAAAATTAATTAAACTATATTTACATCATTCTTCATTTCCCCTCTAACCCCTCACATGACCTATGATTAAACCTAGCACTTCTCTCCAATTCATGACTTATTTACACACATACACACAGAGAGAGAGAGAGAGAGAGAGAGAGAGAGAGAGAGAGAGAGAGAGAGAGAGAAAAGAGAGAAGAGAGGAGAGAGACATTCATGTGTACAAATAAATTTTAAATTCAACCTGCTGAGTCCATTTAGTGTTACCAGTATGTGTACACTTTTAGGGATGACTAGTTACCATTAAATAACCATTTATGGGGCTCATCCCTGAGGAAGACTACTTCTCCCTCATAGCTTGTACTTCTTATCTAGGAATGGGGCCCCTGTGAGATTTTCCTCACCCACATTGGCATGTCAGCTGGTGTTGCCATTGTTAAGAACTTGTTCAGACAGCCAAATTGTTGAAATGTCATGAATACAGCTTCCCTGTCATATCTAGAAGACACAAACTTGTAGCAGACTCCTTGGTCCTCTGTCTTTTAACAGTCTTCTCAACACCTCTCCACTGTGTTCCTTGGGCCTTAGTACAGGGGTTGTTTGTAGATCTATCCGTTGAGGCTGGGCCCTACCGTCCATTGCTCTCTTCATTTTGACCAGTTGTGGCTTTCTGGATCTGATATAAAAGCCTCCTGTCTGAGTAGTAGCTTTCATTGCAGTAGAAGGTGATGTGCAAGGTTTTCAGAGAGAAAAGTAATCAATAGTCCTATCTCACCATGATATTTATGAATCACAATGGTGAGCATTATGGTAAGAAGTCCTTAATAGTACAACAATGACACTTATATATTGGCAGAATCCAAAAGGAGTGTAATTGGGACTTAAGGTCTGCACAAGAGGAGGGATCATGCCCAGCACTGAAAACGTAGCCAACTACCTGTGGCTAGGGAGGTCATGAAAATTAGAAAACATACTACTGCTACTTTTTTAAACCAGTATAATTTTTAATTGCCTTCTAAATACTTATCCACATACTTACAGATGAGTTTAGCTATCATCTCTTATATTAGTTAGGCTTCTCTCAGGAACAAGACTAATAAAATGAGTATGTTTTTATTTATGATCGAATGATAGCTATAATGAGATATAATGAGTGAATATATGTATATATGTGTGCATATGTATATATTATATATGTACACACATATATATACATATATACACATACGTACACATAAAGGGTATTTATCAGATTGGCTTGCAACTTGTGGTCTGAACTATGGCTGTTTCACAACAGAAAAACAGATCATCTGGTAGCTATTCAATCCACAAGACTGAATGTGTAGCAGTACCTATTGGTGTTAGACTTCTGAATGTAGAATCTGCAATCTACATTGGAATCTCAAAAAAGTTAGTTCTAATACCAGAGGAGGATTGCCTCAGTAGCAGGATAGATGAACTTGCCGGCCAGAGTGAGGGAAGGCAGACAAAAGGCAAAGTTTCTCCCATTTCTTTAATCTGGGCTAACACCATATGATGTAATGTAGCCCATATTTAGTGTGGGTCTTCCTTCATTACATAATCTGAGTAAGAAAATCTCTTGCAGGAGTGACCAAGAGATTGAATTTTAGTTAATGCCAGATGTAGTCAAGTTGACAACCAAGGTCAGTCATCACGTCCCTTATCAAAGAAGCTTCTTATTGGGTTGGAGAGATGGCTCAATAGTTAAGGGCACTGTCTGCTCTTCCAGAGGACCTAAGTTCAATTCTCCAGCAACCACATGGCAACTTACAACCTTCTACAACGGGATCCAATGCCCTCTTCTGGAGTGCAGGCATACAAGGCACTCATATGTATCATAAATAAATACATCTTTAAGGCTGGAAGGATGGTTCAGCAGTTAAGAGCACTGGCTGTTCTTCCAGAGGACCCAAGTTCAATTCACAGCACCCATATGGTAGCTCACTACTTTCTGTAACTCCAGTTCCAAGGGTTCTAACACTCTCAGACCAATGCACATAAATTATTATTATTATTATTATTATTATTATTATTATTATTATGGTTTTTTTGAGACAGGGTTTCTCTATGTAGCTTTGGTACCTTTCCTGGAACTCACTCTGTAGCCCAGGCTGGCCTCAAACTCACAGAGATCCGTCTGCCTCTGCCTTCTGAGTGATGGGATTAAAGGCATGCACTGCCACCAACTGACTAAAATGTGATTAAATAAATTTTTAAAAATACCTTTTAAGAAAAAGAAACATCTTCTTGCAGGGGGCAGAGACTATTGAAGGACTCATTATTCCTAGAAATAAAATGGGTAACAAAAAGGTAAGATAAATATATTTAACTAGAACTTTAGGCTTTTAGCTTTCCTATGATTCAACTTGTTTCTCATATGTTTACTCATCACACTGACTTTTACCTCTCTAGTGTTATCATGGGTGTGACTCTCCCTCTTTTTGTGAAAAACATTAGCCTGGACCATGATATTGACAATTATGAACATAGTTAAGCAAATGTCCTTGTGGTATGATGGAGCATCCTTTGGATATATACCCAGGAGTGTTATAGCTGGGTCTTGACATTGATTGATTCCAGTTTTCTGAGAAATTGCCATATTGGTTTCCCTTTGGTTGTACAAGTTTTCATTCTTACCAGCAATGGAGGAGTGTTCCCCTTGCTCCCCATCCTCACCAACATGAGCTGTTGCTTGTGTTTTCAATCTTAGCCATTCTGATAGGTATAAGATAGAATCTCAGAGTTGTTTGTATTTGCATTCTCATGGCTAAGGACATTAAACGTTTCTTCAAATGTTTCTCAGCCATTTGATATTCCTCTGTTGAAAATTTGTTTAGACCTGTACCCCACTTTTAAATTGGATTATTTGGTTTGTTCATGTCTACTTTATTGAGTTCTTTATATATTTTGGAAATCAGCCCTCTGTCTGATGTGGGGTGGGTGAAGATCTTTTACCATTCTTTAGGCTGCCATTTTGCCCTAATGATAGTGTCCTATGTCTTACAAAAGCTTTTTAGTTTTATGAGGTCCCATTTATTAACTATTGATTTTAGTGCCTGTGTTATTGGTGTTCCATTCAGGAAGTTGTCTCCTGTGCCAATGCATTTAATGTTTCTCCCTACTTTCTCTTCTCTCAGGTTCAGTGTATATGGTTTTATGTTGAGGTATTTGATCCACTTGGACTTGAGTTTTGTGCAGGATGATAGATATGAATCTATTTGCATTCTTCTACATACAGACATTCAGTTAGACCAGCACTATTTGTTGAAGATGCTTTCCTTTTTCCATTGTATAATTTTGGGTTCTTTGTCAAAAATCAGGTGTCCATAGGTGTGTAGATTTTGTTAGGTGTTTTCAATTCCATTCCATTGATCCATCTGTCATTTTATATTAATACCAGGCAGGTTTTATTACTGTAGCTCTGTAATAAAGCTTGAGATCATGGATCTTGATACCTCCAAAGAAAGCAATTCTTAACCAGGAAAGTTCATAGACTTAGAGGTAAAATTAAACAGAGACCCTGAGATCTCTGTCTCTGTCTCTGTCTCTGTCTCTGTCTCTCTCTCTGTGTGTGTGTGTGTGTGTGTGTGTGTGTGTGTGTGTGTGTGTGTGTGTGTGTGTCTTGTCTTTCTCTCTCTCTCTCAGGGCAGGGTTACTCTGCCACACTGTTGACTGAAGAGTTGCATATAGAACCCAAGTAGACAATCTTCCAACAGTAGCATGGAGAGGAGGGAAGCTAAGCATGCCTTTGAAATGCTGCTAAAGGAATCCTGATGCTACCTTCATGCACATCAGAGTAAATAAAATGTTGTTTAAAAAAAAACATTGTGCATAAGAGATGAAAAAAGAAAAAACTACTCAAAGGAATTTTAGCTAAGAGGAGATAGAGGCAGGAGAGGAAGAAGACCAATAAAGAGGAGGTGATTAAGTAGGGAGTTCAAGATTCTGGATACAGTAGGAAAGTATACAGTTTAGATTTTCTATAGTAAATATCTTCACGTTTGGTAAAGAAACTCACCACAAAAGAACAATTTATTACATAATTACATAAATATAACCTCAAAGATACACAGAACAAAACATACAAAGTGGAAGATTTTCAGTGTAAGGCTTCAAATTGGGTGAAAACAGCACAGGAAGCCAATCAGCAAACCAGAATTAGCAAGTGTTGGAATAGATGCTCTGATAAAATGTAGGAGAGAAAGCATATCAGTGAATTCAGTGTGACAATAACAGAACTGGACAGAGGAGCCGCTGCGTGATGATCTAAATGAAAAGTAGCCAGCACACAGAACAGAAACATCATTAAACAGCAGAAACCATCCCAGTCAGTTAGATAGCATGCTTAAATGATTGGATGTCAAGAACAATGAAATACATTCAGGTGGTTTAATTGAAAATACTCATGAGATGTAGTGAAGAAAGGAAATGCGTATAAAAGAAATAAATTAGAAGTAACAAAACAATAAATGTAGGAAAGATGGGTCATAGAATGACAGGGTCAGAAAATTTGGAAATGTATATGATGAACAGATAGACAGTGCTGCTTTGGACATAGGAATCATGGTACCAGGCCAGTGGGTTTCCAAAGATGGATCACAGGATCCACAAGACTATTCCTGAATTCTTTTCGTAATGTCACTAAGACACTGTTGGCCTCTTTTACTGCGTTGACATTTGAACTGATAACACAAAATGGCAGATCCTATCCCTTGTCCAGTGATGTAATCTCTTCCTCTGGTTCCCAAAGTCATCAACATATGCTAGCAAGAAACTACTTGCTTTTAAGTATGAATCCATACATTATTAGTTTTTAAAACTTTCAATGTTTAAATTGTCTTGTTATTTTTTTACTTTAATGAATTATAAGGTATCAAAGTAGGAATTGAGGCTTAGGGAAAAAAGTCATCTATTAGATTATCCGAATTGTATACTGAACTTGATTTTTTTTTTGCTTGATAACAATTTTATCTTGAAAATTGTTAATATACAAATGGTGGGTATTTTTTTTCAGACTTGAGGTTGTTCAATACTTCCTTAGGTAAAACAGTTGCTTCAGGGAATACAATGTTGCTGCAAAGGATACGATGCAAGCTTTCCTGTGAAATTAAAATTTAGAACAACTTGTAGCTCCATTGAATGCCAGCATGAAAGGAAGCTTTTGTTACAAATGGTTGTGATATTGTCAAATGGGATTGTGTGGTTATGAATAATGAGACCTATCAGCATTGAGAGAACACTGTATAGCTCAATGAATAATATTTTCCTAGTAACCACTGCTTAATAATGCAAAAACAAAGATAATATACAGTTAGACCTAGACTGGAGCAATTATTTTAATATAACAGAGGACAGTGTGCTTAATTGCAGACTCCACAGTGACCCCACCTTTCAGTCCACTATTCTTGGTCATTTTGGTTAAGAATAAAGATGTCTTGCTAACTGTCTAAAACTGACTATTAAAATCCAACTCTTGGCCCTCTTTCCCCACTGCTCTAGATTCTAGGGAGATGGCAAAGTTCACAGAGAGTTAGTATGTGACTTGGGAACAAAATCAAGAGAAAATGCAGAGGAGAAAACTCAAGAAACAGTGATGAAAGTGTGGAAATTGGAGAAGAATTTGTTAACGATCATGTTTCTGAGCCTAGGAATGATACTTGTTTCATTATGAGCAGGCAATGACTGAAGCCCTAGACTGTGGTCTGGATGACTAGGCATTGTTTTTGTCTTCAGGACTTAAGAATACAGTTCCTTGACAAGCACAGAATCAGGTGGTTGACAGCAATGTGATTGAAATCCATGCAAAGATATGATGATGCTATACAGCTGTATGATTGAATTTTGCAAGAAGAACCAATTCATACCACTGCAAGAAAGCACAAGATTGCCATTTAAAATGCCCAGGGAGAAATGTGGAGGCCATTTGAGAGCTGAATAAGTATCTTCTGGAACAATTTGTTGGAGATCATGAAGCCTGGCACCAACTTGCCAACTTGCAAAACTTAATAACAGCAAACATGGCTATGCCAAAGCAGTCTTGCTTAGAGGCACTAGTGATGACTAATCCACATAACCATGCATACTGTAAGGAGTATGCAGAAGTCAAATACACCAAAGTGGACTTGAAAACCTTGAGCTTTCAAAAAAGTGACTTGCACAGGCACTGAAACTCAACAACAGAAACTTGAGAGCTCTCTATGGAATTCAGTTTGCAGGTTGAAGTAAGAAGGAAACAAAGTACTCTCTTAAGGCCATTGAAGACACCTTGAAAACTGCAGATCAGTTAGTCTTAAGGTTACAGAAACTCTTTGACATTAGGTTTCAAAACTGTATAATAGAACTTCTTGGCCTGTGACTTATTTACAAAATGCCTAGTGCCATTTGTATTCTAATTTTCTGTTATAAACTATGTGTTTATATAAATCACAAATTGCCTATACAGCTAAGCAGGAAGATGAAGGAGATGCATGGAAGAAAGATTTAAGATGTATCGATTGTATCAGTTTTCATATCACTACACACATACCTTGTTAAATAAACCATGATGATTTATTAAACTAAAAAAAACCCAACTCTCTTTTCAATTGCCTCAAGGAATCTGAATTTTCATATCAGACACATCAAAATAATACATTACAATGAACTGATTGCCATGAAGTGGGACTCCCAATGCACATTACTAAGTCATCATTAACAGATGTACATAAATGTAAAATAGTGTCAGTCTGCAGTGTTTTTCTTTGTTTTCACAGAGTATTTTAGGAAAATAAAAAAAATTTGCCACTGCTGAATATATTATTTTTATTCTGGAAGAACTAATAAGCAGTTAAGTTTTTAATTCTTAATGGGTAAGTACAGGTAAATGTAAGTAAGATGGACCAATAGAGAGTTATTTCTGCTTTCCAAAATTAGTAAGTGTGTAAAGAGGTAGACATGAGAATGTCTGAGAAATGCTATCCTGGCAACAGATAGGGATACAAACAAGAGAGAACCCACATCAGTTTGAGAGCACTGGACACACATAAATTATGGTGTTATAGTTGTTGAGTCTTAATCTCTATGTTTGAAACCTTAAAGAGACTACATCAAAGCAAATATCTTTATTGAAAAATTAATCTAAAGTCTTACATTTATTTTGAATGACCCATCACTTATCTCTTTATTTTATTAACATTGGATATATTTTTACTAAATTCAAGTAAATTAAATGTTAAATATTTTATTAAAAGGAACATATCTTGCTGCATTGACTTTTGTAAAATTACTTCATCTAGTTTTTAGCATGAAGCTAATAGTTGTTTTCTTAAGTGTGTCCAAACACATCATCTACAAATTTATTTAGAATAAGTTATAAAGATTGATCAAGTATTATCCCCAGAAATAGAGATCTCACATTTTAAACAAGACATGAAGATATTTACCCATATCTAATACCTGCTGTCTCTGTCAGATGAAGAATCCCTAAGTTTTACCTTGTATAGAATGATGCCAATAAGTCACTATAAGTACTTCTAAGTATCTACCTACCACTGAAGAACATTGAAAATCAAATCCTCAAGTTATCTTACTACCCTAGTTATATAAAAATGATAATAGTCCAGGTGTCACATGTGAAAAACCACTGCAGTATCAGTAAATTATACACAATTTCCTAAGTCTTTTCATTAGAAAATGGGAATTTTAAATCTTTGTATTTCTTGGAATGCACATGGATCACCCTACTGACTTCAGGTGTTTCTGTTATGCAGAAAAAAGTAAGTATTGCAAGTGTTCAGTCAGTGTATTTCTACCATGTTTTTCCAACATAGCAATCATCGATAAGCCAAACACTGCAGATAAGGAGGTAGAAAGAGTATGAGCCAGAGAACCTGGCCAGGATGCTTGCTGTGAGAAGTATCTTCTTGATATCACAGAAAAAGTGTGCTGATGAAATATTAACAATATGGTTGCCTAAACAAGACATGCATAAGGACCACACCAATGGACACACCAACATTTGTGAATGAAGTTTCATAAGGCCATACATTGGTGAAGAGGTGCAGGTAATAAATACATGTAACAGACAGAGGGAGACTCCATTTCATCCAAGGACAAACTCCACAATAAGTTTTCCAATCCCCTAAACACATAGGAGCATAGGAGCAAACTAAATAGTCTCAGAAGATTATACACACACACACACACACACACACACACACACACACACACACACACAAACACATACACACACATACACACACACACACACACACACACACACAGCTGAAAGTTTTTCTGGCTCCTGTGGCCCCAAGGTCCTGCAGCTGCTTAGACCCAAGTAAACACACAGAGGCTTATATTAATTAAAACTGCTTGGCCATTAGCATTCTGTTAATCTATATGTTGCCATGTGTTTCATGGCTTTACCAGTGTGCCTGTTACATGCTGCTCCCTGGACAGTGGGTTGGCATCTTCTCACTCAGCCTTCCTCTTCCCAGAATTCTCCTTGTCTGTTTATCCCACCTATACTTCCTGCCTGGTTACTGGCCAATCAGTATTTTATTAAACCAGTGTACAAGAGCATTATCCCATAGCATGTGTGTGAGCATACACACACACACACACACACACACACACACACACACACACACGTGTGCGCGTGCACATTCACACACACACAGTTATATAATATATACACAGACATGCAAACTTAATATATTAATACATATGCACATACACACATAACAAATAATAGATACATATACATATATATTATATACACATATTCTATGTAATATATATTAACACATGCGTGTGTGTGTGTGTGTGTGTGTGTGTGTGTGTGTGTGTGTGTATTCTGAGCTTTGCTGTGTTTCTTCCTGAGTGGTGTACCTGGTGCTTTTTCTTTCTCTTAGTTTTGTGGCCCCTTTGAACAATTTGAGCCTCTTTGAACTTTTTTCTTGCTACTGTCATTCAGTGACTACCTTTATCTCTTGGACTTCTAAGCTGTTTTGAACTACTTGGGCTATTACAGTTTCTGTGACAGGCCTTGTCAGCTTGAAGGTTCTTGTGAACAAATTTGGAGTTCTGTTGAGCACTGAATGTCTCCCGTGTGGAGGGGAATGTTAAAATGCATTTGTCTTTTTTTTACTCTGCTGAGGTATTAAGTTTCTGTTGAAACATTTGAGATAGAGGAACAAGGGTTTTGAGATGTCTATTGTGATTTGTGTGACCATGGAAAATGTCAAGTATATACTATCTTGATGCCTTCTAGGGGGAATTCTGACTCATTTTTTGTAAAGTTATGATGGATTCTAAAGTAGCACTTGGTATTAAAGGAGTTGGTTCTCTCCTTCCACCGTGTAGGTCCCAGGATCAAAATCAGTTTACCGGCCTTTACCCACTGAGCCATCTTGCCGCCCTTGATCTCAAACAATGAATCTTACATCCATACTTCTGGAATTCCTAGGAACTCCAAGAAAGCTAGTCTACCCTCTTGAATTCTTGAAAATAAATGAGTAATAAGCCTCTGGCCACTCATTTTTAAATCTCTCTCTGAACTTAATCACATGTTTAAATTAATATTCTTGGTATGTCTAATTTGAACTGGGTCTATGAATGTTTTAAGGATGACTGTTTCACTACACTAATCTATATGAGCTGTGGCTTCTTATTCCGTGTTTTCTTTGTTTTCCTCTATTTTCTGACTTTGAAAAAATGCAGTTAGCTAAAGCATAGAAGTTTCTTCATTGATTGTAGAATTGGGAACAGGAAAGAAATAAAGAAGAAAAAAACCAACTTGTTATAAAAAAAAAAAAACCCAACTTGTTATATAGGTTTTACCTCAGGCAGGCCTAAATGTTAACTAATTTAAGTATGAATTTTGAGATTCCTTCCTAGAGGAATGGGTTGCAGCTAGTGCTTTCAACTGTTAATTCTGGAAATGGAGATGGAAAAAGAAATCTCTCAGAGGATTCATAAAAGATCTCCAGTCTTCTAAAGTGAATATTTTGGGAAGAAAATAAGAATCTAAAATATTTTACTAAGGTACAGTAAATTTATATACAACAATATGTATTTTAGAAACGAGATTTGTTAGGTTACAAAATTTTGTATTTCTTATGTAAGTTTTTTAAAGAATTTTCTTCCAAATAGATTCCAGAAAGGTATTAATTATTACTATTTTTTCTTTGTCAAGGGTAACAATATGCAGACATATATTTTTTTGTAAAATGATCAGAAAATTTTTAAACTGATTTAAGTCTTTTAAACTTTAAATTAAATCTAAACTGATTTAAATCATTTTAAAACATTTTAGGATTGTGCTGTGTGTAGAGACACTTCAGCCCATACAAAATATATGTATATATACATACAAATATATATTCAATATATATAGTCAATATTAAGATGGGTTAATTTTGTTATTGGTAGAGTTGCTAATGGTAATGTCTTTAGTTGTAAATAATGTTAAGAAATTGTATGTTTTACTATATAATTTGATATATACATATATATCAAAAAGTTATCAACATTTTATGTTTTATTAAGATAATTGCCTATATTTTCTGCTGATCTTGTCATCTTGTGGATATCTAGAAGACGATATTAACAAAGCCAACTTTTTTTGTTGTTGTTGTTGTTTAGCCTTCTCTAAAGGATCATTTTGTAAACAATTATTTCAAGGTGATTTTTAAGACATTAATAACCTATATATACATGACTAGAAGTATTTAGAAATATGTGCCTGAACTTTATGTATTATGAAGAAGTTTGTGAGTTAAAGATATATGACTTTATTAATAATACATTCAGAGAGACCCATGAATTTTCTGCTTTATACAATATGCATTCCATCTGTGCTGACAGTCTATAAAATGGCCAAGGAAATCCTTTTGACACTTCCTGTATTTTTAATCAGTACCATTCAGATGAAAATGCTGCCATTTGGGGAGTTCTCTCTGAAACTCTGGCTACATCTGCTTCTGTGTGTGTAAGATGCGTGTGTATGGCAGAAAATGAATCTGTGTTCACTAGCACTGTTCCCTAGATTTGTAAGGGACTTAGAGCTTTGATCTCTGATGGTTCTTCTGTGTGATGATGCTAATAGCTGCTGCTCTCCTGTGTGTATTTATGCTTTGTGTATTATATAAGCTCCTCTGATGCAAAGTTTAGGAGCCCACTTTACCAGATAGGTGTTCTTCAACTAGAACTGTTACTGATCTAACCCTCATTGGACCTGTGTTCATGAGTATATAAATGTAATGTGATCACTTCCTTTAAGCAAGGATAATTAGATATGCTCCAGCTCTTCCCTATTCCCAGCAGCACCTTCTAATAATTAAAAGACATTGGACACTGGTCACTGAAGGCACATATCTGTCTTAATTTTCAACTAGTTTAAATGTTCAGACTCACTGGTTATGGTTTTGTAAAGCTTTGTAATTTTTGATTGTTATCATTCTACAGAACTATAGATTGTTACAGAACTGTCTGATAAAAAGAACCCAAGCAATGTTCTTGAGGTGTTAAAATCACCAAGAGGAGAGAATTAAAACTCAAGAATGTACTCGTGGTAAGTCTGACCTAAGACACACTCCTTCTGTACCTTAAAATTGATCACATAGGGTTTTCCTGGCACTAACTCTTCATCTGTCCCTTATTCCCAAAGTGAGACCAGATCAGACTAAAGCAGGACATATCTCATTTAAGCAATGAAGGACAGTCAAGATTAAATTGCCACATAGTTAATTAAGAATGTCTTCAGGGAATATTGTTCAGAGACAAAGGAGGAAATCATCAGAGTCAAAGTGAATTCACACTGAGCAGGAGAGTGGAAGTATGAAGCAAAAGGTTTGTAAGTTTGAGGCTAGTGGAGATTTTACAACAAAGCCAGCAACAGATTGGGAGTCATTTGTTCCAGCCCTTCAAAAAGTGATTGAAGTCAAGAGGGTATGAAGAAATGCTTTTATACACTGATACCTGGCACTACCCTTGCTTCCTACTTATATTTTTGTTGTTGTTGTTGTTGTTTTTGTTTTAGACACAGGCAAAGTTCTTGTCAAGATTTACATATGAAAACAGTGGGGAAAAACCTGTGTCCAAGAAGAAATGAAGACATTCTAAAGTGATCCTTGCTCTGCTCTCTTTGGGTATCAAATGGTTGAAACAATAGACCTCAAGATATTAGAACTTCTTCAGGAGTCTCATGATGGTAGAAGAAAAAAAAAGGCTGGCTGTACCTTTGTGCCAGTCAAGCTGGGTGCTTATCTCTCAGAAGAAGATTTCACACGGTTCTGATAATTTTTCAGACCTCCTTGGAGGAGAGACTGGAGCCAAGACAATGATGATGGGGCACAGGCAGTCCGGGACTACTTAGTTATCCCACCTCTTTCCCTGCCCTGAAACCTGACGCTCTTGTCATGACCCCAAAAGATAGAGGTGCTGGGGTAGGGGATACACACTGGATGTCTGGTCCTTTCCCTAACATGGCCCATTCAATAAACCTCTGTTTTCTGCTCTCCTCAAATACTTGTTTGTTTAATTGGCTGTTGATGTGTGTGCAAAATCGAGCTTGGATCCTCACAACAAGATAACAGTCCCATCTCAGTTAACTCAACCTAGAAACTCTATCACACAGATGTACCCAGAGGTTTTGTCTCCTGTCTAATTCTAGATTTTGCCAAGAGGCATCATTATTAGCCATCTTATAACACAAAGTATTTTTAAAGAAACCTTATCTAATGTTTAACTCAACATTCTTTGCTTTTATGTCTGCAATATCATTTCATTTTTCCAAAACCTTATCAGTTGCTGCATCTTTCATTATGTATATCTGTTTGGGAAAGAAATATAATAAATGACTTTCCCCTGAAGTGAAGAAAAAATAATCCACGTAATCATGTGTACACTCTAAAAACATACAGTAATTCAGAGGAGGCATAAAGCTCAGTTATCAGTAATTGAGTTTCTGTGCTCCGTACTTGGAACTAATGAAAACTATAGAAGGCATTTTGGGTTTCCAGAGGATAACAATTGCTTGGTTGAGCTAATTTGATTTAAACCCCAAGAAGCAAGAATCTAAAAGGAAGCTATGTTTGACATAAACTTTATTTCAAGAAATAAATGCATTACTGATTTATCATTTTGAATTGGCACAACATTTATAATACCGAGTAGAGTAACTAAGGACTGTTAATAGATCAACATGGACTTGAATTATTGCTACTGGGAAGGTGACATAAGGGAGGAAAGAATAATGTTACTGGAGACTGTCCCTCACCTCTGCTCTTTCACAAAGAGAAATAAATATATTTTAACACCTTTCTGATGAGAAATTATTGTTTCTATCTTATAGTATTAGAATATTATATCCTTACAGTTCTCCAACTGCTCATAAATGTTAATGTCATGAAGAAAACATACACATCTAGTTAAGACCATTCTACATAGACATTAAAAAAAAATTCAAGTGGAAACAGTTCTGAGGTGTTCACTACGCTCTATAGACCTGAGCTTTCTGGACCTCTTTCTCAGAGAATGGCAACCAGGATGTGCAATAACGGATTTGAAAGCTATGGCAGCTCCACCTATGGAGGAGCATGTGGCCACCATCAGTCCCCCAGCAGCTTCTGGTCATCCACATCTTTGCAGGCAGAGAAGAAATCAAGAGTCAGAGCCCAGCACATTGTGCCGCGTACCGTATCTCAGCTGTTTTCTGCTACTCTGACTGATAAAGTGTTCAAAATTAGAAATGTTGAGATTTCACCAGGCATTATTGTAGAAATGATCAGGCATGCAGAAAAGGTTTCAACTAATATTGTTTACAAAATAGATGATGTAACTTCTGCACCCATGGATGTTTGCCAGTGGGTTGACACCGAGGACGCAAGTGGAGAAAACTCTGTGATTGCTCTAGAAACATACCTAAAAGTGGCTAGATATTTCCTGTCTTTTCAGAATGAAAAGAGCCTGGTAGCCTTTAAGATCATTCCCTGGAAAATATAAATGAGTTCATCACACATATTCTGGAAGTGGCCAATTCACACATGGTGCTCAGCAAATCCAACAACCAGCCCTCAGCAGGGATGCCTTCTATCAGCAACCCAGGAATGGGTGAGCCAGGAAACTGCCATGAGAATAACTTCATACCATAAAACAACCTCACAAAGGTCCAAAACCAGGTGCTGAATTTTACCAAGGCTTGTCCAAGACCAGAGGATTGACAGGATCCCAGGAACCAACTCTAACCCTATAGCCTCAATTGAACAAGCAGTAGATTTTCTGTGCAAGGAGGGGCATATTTATTTTACTGTGGATGATGATCACTTTAAATCTACAGATGCAGGGTAACTGGAGCTCATTGGGTACCTGAAATATTTCTAGCTGGACCTGTTTTCATCATCTGTTGTCTCTAGCTTTGCAGGTTTTGGCCAGTGGCTTCTAGGACAAAAGTTTCATATAGAAGTCCTCTTCAAACTTTGAGCTAATCTGTTTTCTTGTTTGTTGTTTATAGGTTCAAAGGAAGGTAGATAGTTGAGAAGGAAGTAAACCAGGGTGGAATTTCTTTTCTTTTTTTCTTTTTTGGGAGGATAGTGTTTCTCTGTGCAACCCTGGATGTCCTGGAACTCACTATGTAGACCAGACTGGCCTCAAACTGACAGAGATTCACTTGCCTCTAATTCTTGAGTGCTGGAATTAAAAGCATGTTCCATTACTGCCTGGCTCAGGGTGGGATTTCTTAGACATGTCAGATCAGCTAGTTAAGACTCCAGGATGGATGGACTGGATAAATGCTACTGTAGCAGGAATCTTAAAAGTTCTTATTAATAAAATCAAACCTGAGGCCAGTTATTGGGGTCAATGCTGGTAGATCAGAGAGACAGAACAAGTCACAGCTAACCTCACCTTGCCAATTCTTCAGCTGGTCCTGTTTCCTCAGACTGGAAGCTTCTGTGTCCTCATCCCAATGGCTCTCAGCTGAACTGCTGCTTAAAAGCCTGAATGCTTAACCAGCCAAATGATTAACCAAGCCAAATGCTTCTAGTTTCTGGTCCTCACGCCTTATGTATCTTTCTCTTTCTACCGCCACTTTCTGGGATTAAAGGCTGGCTTTCTGGGATTAAAGGCGTGTGTCACCATGCTTGGCTTTTTCCAATGTGGCCTTGAACTCACAGAGATCCAGAGGGATTTCTATCTCTGGAATGCTAGGATTAAAGGTGTGTGCTATCACTGCCTAACTAGTAGCTTTTCTGTTTTCTGACCCCAGATAAGTTTATTAAGGTACACAATATTTTGAGGAACACAATACCACACATGCTACCAAGAGAGCAAGGCACAACCATATCATGCTTGTGAGCTTCTGTTCTTGAAAGACTTCTTGTTGAGATGATGAACAATTTAGTGCCAGGACCCAGAAGAAGAAGCCACCACCTTCTGCCTATTTTTGTCTCACACTTTGGGTCTGTAGTGTTACTTCCAAAGTTACACTTTCCTTGCCTATCTTGTCTTGCCTGCAGCTAAAAGTAGGTTAAATTGAGCATGAGGTTCAGGCATGGTGGCCTCACAGGGCAGAGAGGAAGAAATGTTACTGCATTGTTGGTAAACATAAATTTCCATATGTTTAATAAAATAGTTCAATTGCAATAGCAGAAAAAATTAATTTAAAAAAATTTCAAGCAGTCAATAGGTATATGAAAATCAGGTCATTATCAAGAGTATCACAGAAATGCAAATTAAAACCACAAAAACTTACAATTCCATGCCTGTTATAATGGTTGTCATTACAAAGACAGAGCATAGAAAGAGTTAAAAGGGGCATGGAATACAAGGGACACATATACTATGGGTAGGGAAGTAAATTAGTAAACAGGCTAAGGAAAATGATACAAATGTTTCTCAATAAAAGTAAAATTGGAAAGGTCATATAGTCCACTACTCCCACTACTTGGTGTATACACAAATGACTTGAAATCCATAAGGTGAAGAGACATCTGCACATCTGTCTATTGTGGCACTATCACAACTGCCAAGTAGAGTCCACCTATTCTCGTAAACCAATGAATAGGTAAAGAAAAAAAAATACAGTATGCCCATGCTCTGAACAGCACTCACATTCAGAAATGAAAAAAAAAATCCTTCCAATATTAATGAACCATCAGGAACTTACACTAAATAAGTGAGTCAGTTATGAAAAAAATGCTACGAGATGATTCCTTATGAGGCCTCTCAGACATTCAAAGCTATAGATAGATGTAGAATGGAAGAGTAGCTACCAGAGCATGGGGAGATAAACATTGGGCACTCACGTAAAGGGTGAAGAGTTACAGTTATACAAGGGAGTATGGAGTACATAATTAACAATGGGCTTTTCATATTTAAAAATGTTAAGAAGGTGAATCTCACATTAAATCTTTTTAAAATGCACTGTGCATTAAGATTATTTGGCTATGATAAATAACACATAATTTGAATGTAATATTAAATATAAGAAAACTTTGTGAGGTGAAGAGCATGTTGAATAGCTGTATTATACTGGTAACAATATAAATTTATGTATATGCACAAACCCACAGGAATTATGTATGGTTTCTGAAGTTTTAATTTCTCCTCAATAAAGCTGGAGGGGTGGTTTTCAGATCAGCAGCAGCACGTCGCTGCAGCTGATTGGTTTCAGAACCATTGTTTGGGTGGCAGTCCATTGTGTCTTCCTCATTATTCCTGCATCCCACTGATGCTATTGCACTTCACACTGAAACTGAAGTTGCCTCTGTTTATAACTGAGGAGGCTGAACAATCAAGGATGGGTCATACTCTGATATCTGAGAGAACAATACTCCTAAACACAGGTATGTAATAATTGACACGAATGTTAATACAAAGCCCTGCATATTCTAACATGCTATTAGATTCTAAAAGCATGTGTATACACACACACACACACACACACACACACACACACACACACACGTGTGCTATATACCACAGACAATCCCCTTTTAACTAGAGGAGCTCCACATTTCCCCAAATTCATAAATAAACTTGGTTTAATCATTAGTATTAATCATATATCCACTGAGATCGTCTTTATTTGAATGAGCCCTTCACTTTAACTATATCACTTTATGGGGGAAAGGTAGATTTTTAATATTAACTAACAAAATAAATATGTGCCTGTGTATCAATGAGGGCAGTAAGACATGCTGGTATACATGGCTATTGGCCTCTACAAACCACATCCTGAAACCTTTGTTGTAGAAGAATTCTATATTCTACTTCTTCAGATAACCAAATTGAGTTGAATGTCTTCTGTTGTTTGTATCCTGGTATGTGGCATCTAATCTACTCAGAAGTCAACAGTCTCTATGCACAAACAAAACCTTGAAGCACTGTCATTACAGCATATGTGTGTAATGCAATTGTTCCCACAGTGATCCAACACAGACCCATTTTCCCTAAATTCTCTGGCTAATAAAAATATTTGCAGCTAATATTAATTTGGTGTTTGGAATTATGTCAAAAGCTGTGCCACACGCTCAGTGAATTGAAAAAAGCTGCTATCATTTCTCTCAAGGCAAATCATCTTGAACACCTCATCAAAAGGCTATATTGAATTTTTCAGGATTCCTTCGGGGAATGAACAGCTCCTGTTTGAATAGACTCCTTAACAAGGAAGCTCACTGGCAACAAACACAGCTCTGTGCTTCTTGAAACAGATCGCCCGTCACCCTTTCCAATGGTGGGGACAATGATTAATCTAGGCTGTCAACCTAATTGGACCTGTCATCAGATGAGAGCCATACCTCAGGCCAGTTCTGTGGTGGTCTTTTCTAGAAGGACTGAGTAAACCGCACCTTTTTACAGTTGGCCAAATTATGAAGAGGGCCTAGAGAAAAGGCATACTGCCCTTGCCTGCCTCATTGCTCCTTGCTGGAGTGTGAGTACAGGTCACTACTGCTGCTACTACCACCTTTCTTCATTAGCATCAAAATGGTCTTCAGCCTTCAGACATGGACTGAAGACTAGCAGCTCCCCAGAAGTCCCCTAGGCCTTCAGAGCCAGGCTGGGACAACTGAGGCCTCTAGCTTTGTGGCCTGAACATCTATTAGGTTCTCAGCATCTCTAGCATGCAGATAACCATTGTTGGACCATCAGGACCACATTATAAACCAGTCTAATCCATCAATCTCTTTTGTAAGTTGAATTTTTTGTAGGTTCTGTCCCTCCATAGAAACCTGACTAATTCAGTAAGGCTTGATTTACTTTGGTTTATTCTAAAGGCACTTTTACTAAATCTCCTCTCTCTGCTATCCATTCTCTTTCAAGCTAGTGGCTAAAATGAAAAGACTAGGTGGACTCTTCACAGTTCTCCAGTATGCTTTCAGAGAGATGGATCAGCTGATATTTATGGTGTTCTTGTTTGTCAACAGTCCCTCCCTGTGTGTGTACCAGATAGTCTTGTTGCTTTGACACTGGAGTGGGATTTCCAAAGTCCTACTATTTTTTAAAGAGATTTTCTATTTGTTTTACATATCAACCATGGATTCCCCTGTCTTCCCTCCTCCCACCCCCCAACCCACCTCCCATTCTCATCTCCTCCAAGACAAGGTATCCACTGGGGAGTCAGCCCAGCCTGGTATATTCACATGAGGCAGGTCCAAGCCCCTCCTCCCTGCACCAAGGCTGAGCAAAGTATCTCAGCATAGGCACTAGGTTCCAAAAAGCCAGCTTATGCACTAAGGACAGGTACCAGTCTCACTGCCTGGGGGCCCCATAAACAGTTCAAGCTAAACAACTGTCTCACTTGTCCAGAGGGCCTAGTACAGTTTCAAGGAGGCTCCTCAGCTATTCGTTCACAGTTCATGTTTCTACTAGTTTGGCTAGTTGTCTCTGTACTTTTTCCAGTCATGTCTCAAAATCTCTTGCTCATATAATCCCTCCTCTCTCTCATCAATTGGACTCCCGGAGCTACACCTGGGGCTTGGCCATGTATCTCTGCATCTGTTTCCATCAGTCACTGGATGAGGGTTCTATCATGACAGTTAGATCATGTGATCACCAGAGTAGGTCAGCTCAGGCACCCTCTCAACCATTGCCAGTAGTCTATAGTGGAGTCATACTTGTGGATTCCTGGGGACCTCTCTAGCACTCTGCTTCTTCCTATTCCCATGGTGTCTTCATTTATCATGGTATCTCTTTCCTTGTTCTCCCACTCTATTCCTAGCAGCATTTTTTGTAATATCCAGAACCCAACAACCAACCTAGAATCCCTTCAACTGAAGAATTGGTAAAGAAAATGTGGTACATATACACAATGGAGTACTACTCCGCAGAGAAAAACAATGACATCATGAGGTTTGCAGGCAAATGGATGGAACTAGAAAATATCACCCTGAGTGAGGTAACTCAGACTCAGAAAGAAAAACATGGTATGTGCTCACTCATAAGTGGATATTAGATGTAAAGCAGAGAATAACCAGACTGCAACTAGCTAGCAAGGAGGCTAGCTAGTAAAGAGGACCCTAGGAAAGACACAGGGATCGCCAAGGGATGGAGAAATAGATGAGATCTACATAAGCAAACTGGGGGTGAATGGGGAGCAATGGAGGGCAAGAATTGAGGGAAAGAGAGCTTAGGGGAGTGGGAGGTCCCAGCTGTATCAGGAACAAAGTCCTACTTCTAAATTAATGAACGAAGTAAATACTTATACGAAAATAAACATGTGTTCTCTCTCTCTCTCTCTCTCTCTCTCTCTCTCTCTCTCTCTCTCTCTCTCTCTCTCTCTCTGTGTGTGTGTGTGTATGCAATTATGTGAGAAGGGTGAGTGTGTATACTGAGAGATAGAATGGTGGATTAAAAACATCCCTTGTGAAAATCAGACCATTCCTGGTATCAGGGCTCCTAGAGCAAGAAGCAGTAATAAGAGAGTATAGAAAAGTTGTAGAGAGGTTCCTGTGGACTGATGACTTTCATCAAAGAACTCATCAATTCAAAATGGCTGTATCTACAGAACCTGGGGATGTGTCTCAGCCTCATTCTTCTTTGCTCCTTATTTGCTATTGGTTAATTCAATTAGAATCTATAAGATGGAGTCATAGTCCTCCCACTGAACTTTACAGGTAAAAGTATAATTGTCTAAGAATGGATCAGAGATGTACCAAATTTAAAGATGACACTTCATTAGTGTGGCTTATAGCATCCTTGCCATGGATGGTTTCTCAGGACTGAGAGGAAAGCAAGAAGCATGTGTCAGAATAATATGTGGGCTCAGCACTTTGAACGTGCTTTTCTGTGTCGCTGTTGTAACAATAAGCAATTATCTATATTAAAGCCTGATCAATAAATCTTCATCATTCTCATGGACCTTGTCAAACAAACCCAGGTAAATGTTTAGAAAACAGAGCTTGATGCCCTCTCCAGTAACGATCAAAACACAGGTTTCAGAAGCTGATGAATCATGATCTGACAGGGCAGAGTAGACTACACCACAGTAAACTAAATCCAAATTAGGTCACAAAAAGTATGCCAGACATCAAGTCCAATTTATTAATGTATCTCTGACTACATTTTTATAATATATCTAAGGCTAGGCAATTGTATACATATTTTGTTTTCTTTTAATATCTATAGAATCATTTAAACATTTTGCTTGCTTTCAGATAGTTATAATGCTAGTTTACATTTATTATGCTATGTAGGTATGAATTAATATATGTGCACCTCTTACTATTTTTTAAATTTTTTTATTCATTTTACATACCAACTACAGATTCCCCTCTCATCCTTCCTCCCACTCCCCCCAACCCCACCCCACCCCACCCCCCCGCACACCACCCTTCATCCCATCCTCCAACAGGGTAAGTTCTCCCATGTGGGGACAGCTAAGCCTGGTACATTCAGTTGAGTCTGTTTGAGGGGCCCCTAGTAGTATGACCAGGATCTACACCTGGCGCATGATCCGGCTTTCTCGACCCTATTACCTAGGGCTGGACACCTTGCTCTTACTATTTTTTAATACAAATTAGAATAAAGGTTTTTTGGCTGTTTATACTTCCAATTTCTAGAAGACAGAAAGTATTAAATGTCTCCTAGCTGCATCAACACCCGGTACTTCTCCAAGTGTCTCTTCTCAGAGCAACCCAATCAATTTATCAGAACCACTTGTTTGGCAGAATTCTCAGCACATGTTTAGAGAAAGTGTCTGTTCCAATTCCCAAATCCATCACTTTCCTGATCCCTGGCTTAAGCTTGATCTGATGTGGCTGTTTACCACTAACTCTAAATACAGTTCATAGGAAATGAAAAGATTGGAGTCTGTGCTCTGAATACAAAACCAACTCCCAGTTGTTTATTGTTGAGGTGTTTGCTTTCTTGTTTTACTGGTGAACAACTATATGTAGGTGTGATAAACCCAATCTGATAGAAAGTTTTAAAATGCTCTATTCCTTAAGCATCTTATCATGACTGGAAACAAAGACAGAGCAGTTTCTAGCAGTGAATTTTTCAGTAATGACCTGTCTTATCTCAAGAAAGGGCCAAAACTATTCTACACTCTTTTTTTTTTCTGGTACAAACTAATAAGGCAAATAGGCACAATAGTAAATGAGTTTTAGTGGTATTTTCAGCCCTAAGGTTGTGCTTACAATGTAAATTGAGTGGGAAGAGGAGAAATGTGTACAAAAAAAGAAAGTCCACAAAAGCCAGAATAGTCAAAAAATTATCATATGATGTTGATAATTATAGGATGCCATCCAACTCTACAATGGCGAATGCCTAGGAAACAAAGGCCTATAGAATAAAATTTTCCCAGATGGATGTCATAAATAAAAAGTACTGAGTGATAAGTGACCTAAAATTAAACCTGCTTGAAGATATGACTAATGATGTCAATGTCTTCCATCTCTGCCAAATATCTTGGCTGCCTTGCTAAGTGGGTGATGTAGACTTAGTGTATAAGCCCATGAAATGCTGGAAAGCAGATCTGCTACATCACACCCACTCTGTTTCAAAAGGAGTCTGAGCAGGAAGCTTAAGTAGCTAGAGTCTGTAAGAGGACAGTCTTGTCTTGGAGCCTGGAGGATAGGCATGGTTGGGGGAAAGGGCTCTGAAAGAGTTAAATTCAACCAGAAAGGGTTTTACCGCTGTTGAAGAATAAAGATGTCATTATCCAAAATGAAACCCTTACATGTCCCAACCATAATTTAATCACAGAATAAAAAGAAAAGAATAAACAACCAAAGCAAAGGAAGACTTAAGTGTGCTTGTGCGAGCCCGGAGAAAATGTCTAGGTTCATAATCAAAGAGTTAAAGTTATCCTTTCTTTTCCCACCAAGTTTTTTTTTAGAAGCATAAATATGTATTTGTAACAAAGGAGTTTAAGTACAGTGTTGAAAACCTACAACTTCTTGTTAAGTTTACACTCATACTTCACCTTTTTAAACAAACATTTATAATCATTATTTTATACAGATATAGATATGTAAATACAACATCGAGTTCAGTGGTCCTTCAGCATTTTCCACTTAAATTTTTTTAATATTAAAAAAAGGTTATAATTCCAAAGTCCAGAGTTATTTGAAAGTGGAATATATTTTCTCTGCAGAAAATAGTAAAAATTATAACATTTCCCAATAAGCCCCTTGAAGCCAAATAATAGCTGAATTATACTTATAAATATTGATTAGATTCTGGGATACAGAAGAAACCTATCTTCATCTGTTCAGAGAGCTATGTTTTACTTAAGTTGTGTAAGTGAGACTCCTATTCACCTTCCCCTTCACTGTTTGATTTATGGCAGACACTTTTCTATAGGCTAATCCATGATCTGAAAAGCTTTTAGCCTCCCCTTCTGAAAGTACAGCCAGCATATCCTTTCATCAGCTTGATAACTGTACAAATTCTTATCCTAATAGTGAAATGCTTCACTAAAGCATGCCCAGTGATTGGACAAAACCAAAACTTATTATAAACCACAGTCACCAAGGCCTAACACACCCTGATAATAATATTACAGAAATTTGTCTTTTACAAATTGAATTCCAGGCCAGCATTTTTCTTCTCTCTGTTTCAAACAGAGAGAAAACAGACATTACACAGACAGAACAGTTTATATTCATACAGTTAGAAATATGTATGAGTATACGTGTGTGTGTGTGTGTGTGTGTGTGTGTGTGTGTGTGTGTGTGTAACAACAGTTAATGAAAACTGTCTCTTTTTCTTCAGATTTCTGAAGGAAGAAAGAGTACTTAGAAAGTTGGATGTAGGGGTACTTCCTATTGCTGGATCTCACAGCTAAGTTCATAATATATCTTGTGCTTACATAAGACTTAGATTGATATTTGGCTATGCGCTCAGCCTTTTGGTTTAACCTACCTTTAAGAGAAGAATATAACAACAAATCTGACTTGTCTTGGATTTGCCATGTAGTCAGCGTTTACAACCTAAGTCAATAGTTTTTTTTTTTTTTAAAAAAAAATCCTAAATTAGGTACTATCCCATGCCACTGACCCAGAGAGCAGTAAATGCACATATGTATTTATGTTGTGATAATCATGTGCTGAAAGAAGCAATTACATTCATGTCACAGGTGTTCTGCTGTTTCTCCTCCCTCAGGCCTCCTTTTGCTTTTCCCCTTCTAAGGTCCTTCTCTAACTTCCTAGCCTTTACAAGCACTTCAATTTAGAATTCCAAGCTAAGATCTGCCAAGAGAAACCAAACAGCTAACAATATATTTATCTGTCCAAACCTGGTCCCTCTTACTTGGTATATATTTTCCAGTTCCTTCCATTTTTCTTGAAATTTTCATTTTTCTTCACAGCTAAATAAATTCCATTGTGTATGTGTACCATACTGTTATTATTCATATATTAGGCTGTTTCCATTTTCTGGCTGCTGTGACTAGAGCAACAAGGAACAGGATGTACAAGTATCTGTATACTAAGATACAGATTTGGGGATATATGATCAGGAGTGGCATTGCTTGGTGAACTGGCAGATCTGAATTTAGCCTTTTTAAAAAAAAATACTTATTTAATTTTTTGAGATTATAATGTAATTATGTCATTTCCACTGTCTCTTTCCTCCTTCCAAACTCATATAAACCTCCATGTTCTTTTTCAGGGTCAAGCCTCTTTTTTCATTAACTGTTGTTACACATACATACACACATATGTACACTCATACATATTTCTAACTGTATAAGTATAAACTGTTCTGTCTGTGTAATGTCTGTTGTATGTTTTCAGGACTGATCCCTTGGTATTGGATGACAAGTTGGTATGCTTTTCCCAGGGGTAGACGTCTTTTGCTCTTAATTCTCCTCAGTTGCCTGTTCCTCTTTCTCTAGGGTTGAGGTCTCATTGACTTTTCCCTCTCTACTTTATGAGAACTATTGTTTTCATCCTTTTTTGGTTCATGTTGAACAGTCATTTCAGTGAGCTCTTATGTTTTTTTTTTTTTATAGCTTTAGACTTTATAGATTCTAGTGTTAGTAGAAGACAAATATATCAGAGCAAACTTCCTGATACTATGGCTCTTACAATCTTTCTTCCACCTCTTTCACAGTGATCCCTGAGCCTTAAGTGCAGGAGTTGTTGTTGTAAATGTATCTATTGGGACTGAGCTCCACCAATCTGCATTTTGATTGGTTGTGGTTTTCTGTATTCGGTCTGCTGTAAACAGAAGTTTCCTTGATGAGGGTGATGGCTATACTTGTCTGTGGGTATGAGAACAAATATTTAGAATGTAGTTAAGGAGTGGGCTGCATTAGTAAAACTACCATTTTACGTAGCCCTTTGGCAAACCTCCAAACTTGCCAAAATATTTTATCATAGCAACAGGAAAAATAAATAATAAAATTCAAGAGCTGAAGACAGGCAGTCCCTTCAAGCTTGCTAGTCAGAGAGGCTAGCCTATAGAGACTCAATATTTGAAGGAAAAAAAGGGTGAATGGGAGTCTGAGAAACAACATCTGAGGCTATTCTTTGATTCTCATATTCTCTCTCTCTCTCTCTCTCTCTCTCTCTCTCTCTCTCTCCCTCCCTCCCTCCCTCTCTCTCTCACACACACAAGAAAGAAAGAAAGAAAGAAAGAAAGAAAGGAAGGAAGGAAGGAAGGAAGGAAGAAAGGAAGAAAGGAAGAAAGGAAGAAAGGAAGAAAGAAATACACAGAGTATTGGCTTAATCACATCTCAGCTCTTTTTCTCTTCAAACATATAAAGTCAGTAACAGTCACGGGTTCCAAAGACCAGAATGTGAATATCTTCAGGGAACATTTTTTTTCCAACCAGCAGTCTTCCCTCAGGTTGTTTTCACATTGAAAATTCAACACATAGTCATTCGTCTCTAAATATATGGGTTCTTCACTAATAGATTCAACCAACCGCTTCATTTGTACTGAACACCTACAGATCATGTACTTACATCCTTAATGATACAGAAGTGGAGCATCTATACAGCATTCCTTGAAGCAGGTGTTGGAAGTCATATACACATGATTCAAAGTATATGGGAAGATGTAGAGTGGTTATATGCAAACACTAATGCAATTTATAAAAGAGACTTTAGCATGCATGAATTTTGTTGAGAGATGATGAGATTATATTCTCCTGCAAATGTCAATGGACAATTGCACAGAAGCTCCTCCACTTCCAATAGGCGTATGTCCTAATATCATGAGTTGACAGTCCTAGGACTTGAAGATAAGTTAGTGCACCTAACTGAGTAAATGATATCACTTAGCAGCACAACAAACCCCACAGTCACAGGGCTCTGAGGTGGGGAGCTATGGCTATCTGTCTACTGCCCAACATCATGATAAGGATATGATATGACTTACTGCTCCTCGGGAAGAATCCTAAAGCCAGAAGTGCTTATGGTTTTCTCAGCATCATGAGGTTGAAATCTCCCGAGTCAACCAAAGAAAGTCAAGAATTATCTGACGTTGACTTCTTCTACCAAAGCAGAATGCTTTGAAGACTCTTCCTGGAGCTTTCTGTTTCCTAGCCTGAAGCTCTGCTCACTATTGCTAGTCCCTGGCTTTAGTGCTCATGTTTTAAGCATCTCATTTTCCCTCACACCCTCCTTATGTCCTTTTGTTTCTTTTGTTCCTGATAGTGTAGGGTTCTAGCCCTAATTCTTTATGCATTTTTAAAGGATGCAAAAGACTATTTTGCTTTCTTTTTTTTTGAAATTACAAAATAATTAATTACATATTTCTCTTCTTCCCTGTCTTCCCTCCAGCCCATTCCAAGTACTCACCTTGCTCTCTCTCAAATCATGGCTTTTTTCTTTAATTAATTATATATATATATATATATATATATATATATATATATATATATACACTCCATATAACAATAACTGCATATACACACACTCATAAAGATAGATAGATAGATAGATAGATAGATAGATAGATAGATAGATAGATGAGATAGAGAGTGAGAGAGAGATGTCATCTCAGGGCTGACCACAAGGTATTGAATCACCTCTTCCCTAGAGAACATTTCTTCCATTCTTGGCATTTCCCCAGTGTCTGTGCTTCTTTGTCTACAGTTGAGGCCCCATCATCTTCCTCCACTTCCATGTTATCATGTCTCTTGGTGTTATCATTCAGATCTTGTTTAGGCTGCCATGTTAATTAGACTTCATTAGAATAATTTTTCTGAAATTTCTAGGAGATGCATTCTCACAGCAAACTTCCTATTCCTCTGGATTTTACCACCATTCTTCTCCCTCTTCTACAATGATCCCTGAGCCTTAGGTGAAATAATTTTGTTAGCTATGTATCAGTTAGGACTAGGTACCACACGATCGCTTGTTCTCTGTATTTTAATCAGTTATCCAAGGGAGAAATGCAAACAATAGTTTTATCCATTATGACCACAACGAACAACAACATCCAGCATGACACAATATCCCTAGGGATGTGATAGGTGCATACACACATTGCCAGTAACCAACAATTCTCTAACTAAACCTAAGAATCACTCAATAAGAAGTAAAGTTGAGTACTGGAAATGTAACCAAATGCAAAGAGCTAGTGAAGTCATGGATCTTAGAGATGAGCCTAACAATCATCACTTTACTAAATCAGTATAATTACAAATTACACTCTAAATATTTACCCTTATACCCATAGACATGTGTGTTTCTTATCCCTCAACAATGAAACTTATCTTTGCAACAGACAAATAATTTTTTCACTCTTGCCTCGTTGTGTGAGCTTACTAATCTCATTGCTGGTAGACTCCATCATCGATGTCACTAATGGGGAAAATGTACCTAAATCATTGTTTCAACTTCCAAACAACTCACCAAGCCTGAGTTTGTATATACCAAGAGGCTTAGCTTTGCTAGCCTGGTATTCTGCCATCCCACCTAAACTTTCCATTCATTTAGAAATGTTTTTCAAGGACACTTTGGGGTAAAATGAAGTAAAACCATTTTCCAACTTTTTACTATCCTGAATGAGCCATTTGTCCTGGCAGCACATCCTTAATTCCTTTGATGGCTTTAGCAAGGAGAGATTTATTCTTCCTATAAGCAGTCTAGCTCTTGGTGACCTATGTCTTGATTGCTTGGCACTGTGGTGACATTTGTCCATCAATTTCTCCCTTACATGATCTCCATTTCCATGAAGTTCTAGTACATTAACCCTCCCTTACTTTCATCTTCGCTTGCTTCCACAAAGTCAGAATTTATCAAAACTTACTCAGTGTGGTAGAGATTAAGTTTACCTTTTTTTAGTGAAGTCCTAAGTAATACTGTCTTTACTTCCCCACCCATTTTATTTCTAAACTAAAAAAACATAAAAAAAATAAATTTGGGTAAAGCATACACACAGAAGAAAGTTATTTTTACTCCCTAGATCAGTCATCAAGGCTTGGGAAAAGTTCCATTAACTAACTATCATAGTCACTATTCTATTGTTGTGAAAAGATACCATGATCAAGGCAACTCTTATAAAAGAGTGCATTTAATTGGGGGATTGCTTGCAGTTTCAGAGATTTTGTCCATGATAATCATGACAAGATGCAGGCAAGCTCTGGAGCAGTAGCTGAGTGCACTACATCTGCAGGCAGAGAATGGTTTAGAACTGGTGTGAGCTTTTTGAAATCTCCAAACCTAATCCCAATGACACACTTCCTCCAATGTGGCCATACCTATTCTAACAAGCCCATACCTAGTGCAGCAAGACCACACCCCCAATCCTTCTAAACCTCAAATAGTGCCAGTCCCCGGTGACTAAGGCATTCCAATATATGAGCATATGGGGGCCATTCTTAGACAAACTACTCCACTATCTGTATTACTATGAAATTTCTCTGAAGACTTAAGACTTTTGAAAAATATGACATGCAATATCTACATTCCCATTTAACAAGCATTTGTCTCCATCAACAGTGATTACAGTGGTATGCACAAACATTTTTTAGCTGTTCTTTGTAAATGAAAGCATATGACCAGAAAAGGGGTCATTACACAAGAATTATACTCCAGGCAGCATTTTAAATCTTAAATCAAATTACAATTTAATAGACTATTTCACAGTAATTATAGCATTTTAGAAATGGAGTGATAATTATTTAGGCAGAGTGATGCAGAAGCCTGATAAAGCCAATATATAATTTGCAGGAAGAAATGTATCTCCTTTTTCTTCTATATCAGGACCAATAACAAGATGCCATAATGTTCTAGTATGATTCCCTCTAGGCTACTTGCTGCTCATCCTGGTAGGGTAAATAATTGGCAGTTTCACCCAAAATTTTGAAACATATTTTGTCATGTTCTGAAAAAATGACAGGTGTCATACACTTCCAGAAAAGTAAGACAGAGTTCCCATGGGATATTCTTAACCTAAACTGACCAACATTACAACCATTTACCATATATGACTACTGAGGACTTTGAAAGTGGACCGTTTCAACTGAGATCTAACAGAAACATAAAACATATAAAGCTAGTACCTCTGAAATTAAAACATTTTGGATATATTGGTTTATCAAAGCATATTTCAATTATTTCTACTCTTTTTTTAACGTGGATCCTGTAAATATTTGTTGTTGGTGAGACCTTAGACCATAACTCTTTTTCTCAAATAGTTCTCTAATACAAATTATGACTCCATGAAATGCATCAAAAAAGCAGTTAAGTCAAAATGAATATCCTAGAACTAGAAATCATTAATCATTTAGGGTGAAATACCTCATTCTCTAAACTGGATCTATTTGAGAGCATTTCCCCGGTTGGTTTGGTCACCCTTTTCATCTGATTCTTGCAATAAAGCCAGTTAGATATTTTTACCCTCAATGTGGACAGGAAAACAAAGAGGCTTAGTAGGGAGTTCTGACTGGGGGTTATAGAGGAGCAAACCTAGGGTACAAACCCAGGTGTTTTATTTTCTCCTCCTTTCTCCCTCCCTCCCTGCCTTCTTTCTCTTTCTTTCCTTCCTTCCTTTTTTCCTTCCTTCCTTCTTTCCCCTTCCTTCCTGCTTTAATTTTCTTTCTTTCTTTCTTTCTTTCTTTCTTTCTTTCTTTCTTTCTTTCTTTCTTTCTTTCTTTCTTTCTTCCTTCCTTCCTTCCTTCCTTCCTTCCTTTCTCTCTCTCTCTCTCTTTTATTTTTTCAGTGTGGAAATTGAATCTGGGACCTTGTGCTCACTAAGTAAGCACTCTGCTACCAAGCTCCAGCCCCCACCTCTCCCCATATCTTTATCTCTAGAACTTTTCCCTCTATACATCCACTCAATTAAGAAAATGATTCCAGCAGACTAGACTGTGGGCAAGCCTGTGGGGTATTTTCTTGATTAATGGTTGATGTGGGAGGGCCCAGGCCACTGTGGGCAGTGTGGGCACTGTTGGCAGTGTGACCTCTTAGATAGTGGTTCTAGGTGCTATAAGAAAACAAGATGAGCTGTAGTTGGAGTTTTCTCCAGTCCTGCCTGGTCCACAGTCAGGAAAAATCTCTCTTACCGGCCAGTCCCACAGCCACTTTGACCCAACCGAGTAAACACATAGAGACTTAGATTGTTTAAACTGTTTGGCCTAATGGCTCAGGCTTCTAGCTATCCAGTTCTTACATCTTAAATTAATCCATTTCCATTAATCTATACCTTGCCACTTGGCTTGTGGCTTACCGGCATCTTCACATGCTGCTTGTCATGGTGGATGGTGGCGGCTGGCAGTGACTCTCTTCCCTTCTTGTTTCCTCAATTCTCCTCTCTGTTAGTCCCGCCTATACTTCCTGCCTGGCTACTGGCCAATCAGTGTTTTATTTATTGACCAATCAGAGCAATTTGACATACAGACCATCCCACAGTAATGAGCAAGTCATGGGAAGAAAACTGGTAAGTGGTACTTTTCCATGGCTTCTGCTTCAGTTCCTGTGTCCAGGTGTCTGCCTTGAGTTCCTGTCCTGAGGTTGCTGGAAGATGAACACAAGCTGTAAGCTGAAATAAAGACTTTCTCTCACCTAGTTGCTTCTAAACATGGTGCTTATCACAGCAATAAAAACCCAACTAAGACAAGTGCCATTAGTCAGCAGCATTACAGGTTATCATACACCAAATTTATTAATAAAGCAAACTCCACAATTCATTGCAAAGATGACTTAGAAGCCTAAGTTAATGGCAACAAGAGAACTGGCTGTTAGGAAGTGCTTATTAGGTAACATAGAATTTATCAAACGTACATTCCTAATAATGAATCAGCAATTTAAACTTATGACAGGTTTATATACATACATATTTAAAGAAAATATATCAATTTTGGGGGGTTGAACAAATTTCTTTCATTTTGTTTTTGGTTAATTCTTGGAAATTAATTCTTATACATCATGTACCCCAATCCCCCTCATTTTCCACTTCTTCCTTATCTGCCCTCCACCTTTATGTGCCCCAAAAGAAAAAAAAAAACAGAAAAAACTTCTCACTGACCTCTCGGGGCAATGACCTGCTGCTCTATCAATTACTGCCTTCTCTCAAACCAGTCAGTTGTTGCATCTCCAGGTCTGTAGGACATACACCACTTTGCTCCTCCATATTTCCCCTCTCCCCATCACATGTTCATTTGTCACAGTGGCATAGGGAGCTGTGGTGTGTCACACAGTATTCCCCTCTGTCCAAACAGATTTATTTGCAAATGTTCATAGCAATGAGTCTTTGGTCTGGTTCAAGGCCTCCGGCTTCTGCTATGCCATTAATATTGGGTCCTTTCTGAGACTCCCCTTGGATATCCTTCTGTTGCCCAGAATCATGGAGATCCTGTGGCTATGGTTCTATGGGATGGACCCTTTTACCCACTCCAGCAGCTTATCAATGGGGTAGGTGGTGAGGTGGACCAACTCAAAGACCTGGCTCTGGGCCTGGTTGGTAGCTGAGTTGGTCATCTTGGGTCTCTGTCTGGCCTCCCTTACTCATCAGTGAGAGCAGAGCAAGCTCCCATGCACCCACATCATCCAAGTCAGCTCTCTCTTGCCGCCCCTGTCAGAGGTGGGGCCAGCTCCACTGCATCCATGCCATGAGGGACAGAGCCAGCTCTCTCAAGCCCAAGTCACTGATGGGGATGCAGGTCAGTGAGAAAAGAGAACTGCTCTCCTGCATCCATGCCACAAGGGGCATGGCCAACTCTCCTACAACCAGCTAAACATGGCACCTGGACATCAACATGGCTTCAGGCAGCAGCCTGGACCACAGAAATCCACTTGTCCTTTGGCCCCAGGTCCAGAAGGACCACAGACCCAGACATGGTGCTCAATGGCATCCCAGGCCCAGCCAGATATCCACATGGCCTTGGGTGGCAGCCCAGACCTCTGATATCTGAATGGCCCTCAGTGGCAATGCAGGCCATGGTCATCAACATATACCCTAGTTGCAGTAGGGTCATAGGTGCAGATATAGCCCTCTGTGGCAGCCCAGGCACAGTCATCACCATGGCCTTAGGTGGCAGCACAGGCCACTCAGATCAGTATAGCCCCAGTCTTCACATCTCCAGTTTCATCTCTTTCTGCAGTGTATGAACCGCTTGTCCCACTTCTCTTTCTCTCCAGTCTCTCCATCATGTACTCTATCTTTCCCATCTCTCCATTATATATTTGTTCATTGTAGGGGCACCCATGGTCCCAGTCCATGAGGGCCAGAGTGGGCATTTGGATGCCAGCTTCTGGGCTGCCCCAGCCTACAAGGCACCAAGAAATTTTAAGAAAATTGCCTGAAGTACTAAAAGGCTCACCCCCATCAATAGGGTCTCCTATATTGCACAGGTTCCTGATTCAGCCTCCTGAGTGCTGAGATTACAGAAATAATCTAAATATGTGCCTTCATATCTAGATTGAGTCAATGATCTTTAAAGATTTAAAAAAATAAAAATAAAAAGCAAAAAATATAGAGGAGGAGGGGAAGAAATGGATTGGAGGAAGAGAGAGAGAGAGAGAAAGAGAGAGAGAGAGAGAGAGAGAGAGAGATGTCTATTTATGACCTCAGCAGAAGAAAATCACCAGTTTTCTCAGAAAACCTTGATGGAATGTAAGGTGATATTCAGGTGTTCTCAATTACACAACCAAAAAGAACCTTAATTTGGAATAACTCTTAAAGATAAACATAGCATTTATTTGCAAAAGTACAGGCATGTTAGTCAAAGGTCTATTGTGGCTCTAAGCATAAACTCAAAAATTTCAAAACAAATCAAAGCAAAAGCCCAAATATAACAAAGGCTAGAAGGCCTGACGTTTTTCCTTTACCAAAAAGAAGTGTTTTCTAAAATGAAAGTTTGTATATGAATAATAACTCTGATGTATATCTGTACATCATATTTCATAAACAAAGAGGTAGACAGGCTGTCAGGAGGGCAATAAAATAAAATGTTAGCAATGTAAAAGTAAGAGTGAGAAACAGGTATGGCCAGATTGTGTTCTGTTAGGTAGAAAGGAGCGGTGAAAAGGAAAACAGCCTAGGAAGATAGTTCTGGGCCTCAAGTGCTATTGCCCTTGCATGAGATCCCATGCCCAGACCCCCAGGGTATATGCAAAAGGCAGGGCACCTGTAAACCTGATTGGGCAGAAAAAGGTAGAGCCTGAAGGTGGGTTTTCAGTCAGTCAAACTTACATCACCATGTTGAAGCTCAGGGAGAGATCCTGGCTCAAAAAACAAGGGAGAAAAGCAAGGGGAACACATTTGAAATCTACCCCAGGCCTATACACATGTTTACATATGTGAGGACAGCTGCACACAGATGTGCACACACTCTTACACTACACACAAAAGTAGAAACAGGTAAAGCAGCCTATGTTCGCTTTCATGGGGTGTTTCCTGTGACAACCCATGATTAGAACTTGCTCCTTGGGCTCCTAAATATCATCAACTAGCTGTATGTGTAGTCAGGTAGTGGGAAATAAGTCAGATGCTTGAATGTCATTCTGTCTCATTCTGGAATTCTGCTCTACTGAGTACTGTTCCCTATTACCGGTGCAGGTGCAAGCTGGGTGCTTTCTGCTCAGCAGTGCATTCATTCCACTGAGAGGTGCCATCCTTTCAGCATCCAGTGAAGAAGAAAACATGCTGAGAAGCTACTGATCTCATATTCACAAAGGCAGACGTAGGGCTTGGCTATCATAGCTTTACTTGGGAAATCTGTAACATGTGTCACATGTGCTTCAGCAACCAACATTGTTAGATACCCTTTTATCTATGAGGCTTTGAATCCACTCACTAATTGACAAGGGTCATTTTGAAGAATCTACTACCAGCAGGGCATACCACTCTACTGAGAGCTGTAGGAATGGAGGTCATTCCTATTTCTATGTCTAGAAGCTTCTATTAGGTTCCATGCACTCACATGCTAGCTCCTTTGTAAAGTGAATTGTCCCTGGAAAGCAAGATTCTCTTCCTATCCCTCCCTATCCCCAGTTATTTGCACATATCTCAAATGTACTACCACTATGTTGTGGCATGCATGCCAGATTATATCCTTTTTGTGTTTCAGATTCTGCATCATTTAGAGCAAACATATGTTTTCTTACAGATACTTTCAGAGCCCACATATTTGGGTTCGCTTTCTAACTACATATATAGAATAAAAGTCTTTAATTTTCTCCATTTCTTTTGTTTAGTTTGGTGTTTAAGTGTTTTTAATACAGGGTCCCACTATAAAACTCAAGCTGCCCGCAAATCATGATCCTCCTGGCTCAGCCTCTCTAAGGTTGGGGTTACAGGTGTTTGCCACTGTAGTTGGTTCTGCTACTGTGTGTTAACTGGTGAATAATTAAGCTAAAAATAGAGAAAGATCAGAATAAGTAAAGATTTTATTAATCCAACCCCAAAGTATATGATTGTTTTGACTAACTATATTAACATTTAACAAAGAAATCCAAGATCTAGTTGTCTGACCTTGGGAAGCTGTAGTCTCTAAGAACAGTGGATAATTAAGAGCTGTAACTCAGTAACTAGATACCAGGAGTGGCTTATAATAGAGCATTTCCTTAAAATACCTCTTGGAGTTGTTCCAAGTTATCAGATAACCACAAATATCCACTAGCTTCCCCCATGCAAGAATGTTAGAAAAATGCTTCAAGATTTGTCTAAAAACATGGCTACTATATCTATAACGGAGCTGACTAGTATCAGAACAAACTTATTTTTACCCCTTGCACACAGTAATTGTGGTGGAAACATAGCTGGACAGCTAATTAATACAATTTCCAGTCTTCTCTGAAGGTAAGAGAGGCAGAATAGTCAACAAAACATGAGCAGATGGGGCATATGCCACTTCTGTTCACACATGCACTATGACTCCTCCAGGCCATCAGCATCCTTTCTGACTAAAACCTGGACAGACATCACAAGCTAGTCTTGATATAGTTGATTGCATGGCACCTGGTCACATGTGTCAATCTGTCAGTGGTTCTAAAAAAAGCACTAGTAAAGTGCAAAGTCATGGAAATTAAACAACTCGTTACTGATTGAGAATGGGCCAAAGAAGAAATCACAAAACTTCCTGGAATTACATGAAAATGAAGACACAACATAACAAAACCCCAGGACACATTCAAAAACAGTCCTATGAGGGAAATTTTAGCTCTAAAAGTTTGCACCAAAAGTTCAGAAAGAGGAGAAATAAATGGCTTAATGATGCAGCTCAAAAATTCGGAAAAACAAGAACAAACCAAATCCAAACCCAGTCAAAGGCAAGAAATAATAAAAATCAGAGCCGAAGTCAACAAAATAGAAATGAAGAAAGTAAAACAAAGAATCAACAAATCTAAGAGCTGGATCTTTAAGAACATAAATAAAATTAGCAAACCCTTGACCCAACTAACCAAAATAAAGAAAGAGAACACTAAAATTAAGAGAATCAGAAATGAACAGGAAAAAATTACACCAGAAACAAGGGGATATAAATTTCTAGAAAACCCAAACTACCAAAATTAAATCTAGAAGTCAACAACCTAAAAAGACCCATAGCAAATAAGAGATCAAAATAATAATAAAAATTCAGCAAGCTTAAAACATTCCAGTCTCAGATGGATTTAAAGCACAATTCTTCTTGACTTTAAAGGAAAATCTACAGCCATTCCTTAAACTATTCCAAAACCCAGAAACAGAATAAATACTCTCAAATTCCTTCTATGAAGCCAGAATCATTCTAATAGCCAAACAAGTTAAAGATACAACCATAAAATAAAACTACAGGCCATATTCCTGATAGACATAGACTCAAAATTCCTCAATAAAATACTTGCAAACAGGATATAAACATACATCAAATATATTATACATCATGATCAAGTTGGATTTATCCATGAAATGCAGGGTTGTTTGACCATATACAAGTCAAGAAATGTAATAAACCACATAAATGGATTTAAAGAAAAAAATCACATGATCATCTAAATAGATGTAGAAGAAAATTTAGGAAAATCCAGCATACCATTATAATAAAAGTCCTAGAGAATGTAGTGCTAGAAGGAGCATACCTCAACACAATATGAACTATATACAAGAACCCCACAGCCAGCATCATGCTAAATGGAGAAAAACTTGAGGCAACCCCACTCAAATCAGGATAATGAGAGGGATATCTACTAGCACCACTCCTTTTCAATAGTGTGTACAAAAAAAAAATACTAGCTGGAGCAATAAAGGAAGAGAAAGATAATAAAGGGATACAAAAAAAGAAAGAAGAAGTCAAACTATCCTTGTAATACACATTAGAGATCCCATAAACACTACCTGAAAACTTGTGGAAATGATAAACAAATTCAGCAATGTGGCAGGATGCAGCAACTTGCACAAATCTATACCTTGTCTATAAACCAACACAAGACACTCAGAGAGATTATTGAGACACTCCCATTCACAATAGCGTCAAAAAAAAATAAAATAAAATATCTAGGAATTAACCTAACCAAGGTGTGAAGGGTCTCCCCCATGGAAACTTTAAACCTCTGAAGAAATAAATAGAAAGACACTAGAAAAATGGAATTTGTGTTTGTGCATTGGTAAAATTAATATTGCAAAAATGATCACTCTGCTAAAAGATATTTATAGGTTTGATGAAATCTTGCTCTAAATCCCCTATTCCTCACAGAAAGAAAAATAAAAACATAATCCTACAATTCACATGGAACCATGAAATACTCTGGGTGGCAAGAATGATCCTAAGCAAAAGGAACACAGAATCATAGTAATAAAAGCAATATTGTATTGGCACTAAAACGGACATGTAGACCAATGGAACAAAATCAAAGACCCAAAAATGAACACACATAACTTCAACCACTTAATTTTAGACAAAAAAAAGCCCCAAAAATATGCTGGGAAAAAAAAATCATCTTAAACTTCATGGACTCTATGAAGGTGATCCTCATGAGGACTCCTAGTAATGGGTGATATGGAGTCTGAACTGACCATCTCTTACAGCCAGACAAGGCATCTGGTAATGGGACTAGAGTATATTCAAGTTAGTTATTGACCAAGGAAATCCCCCAAATAATCCAGGCTGTTGCTATGGCAAAGGACTGAGCCCTGCAAACTAATAGCAAGGCCCCATTGCCAAGAACAACACCCACACAGCTCACTCAACATGGATAAGTGGAGCTGGTGCCTACATGGAACCCTTACCCCTATGTTCTAGTCTCTTTGGTGTGAGAAGGTACTCTGCAGGCTTCTGAAAGAGAAACATGAACACCAACCCAACCACAAAAGTCTTGCCTGGAAAATATACTGGGGCAGTGGTGGCACAAAATGTGTGGGTACAAAACCAACCATTATCTGATTTCATCTAAGTGCCACTCCTTGAGAAGGAACCCACACCTGACATTGTTTGGGTAACCAAGAACCAGAGACTAGAAATCCCAGAGATCTAGGGTAAAATCAAAAACTATTGGTCAAAAAAAAGTCAATAAAATGATTCCTAATGATATTCTGCTATATTCATAGATCAGAGCCTCATCCAATCATCATCAGAGTGGCTTCCTTTAGAAACATATGGGATAAGATACAGAGATCCACATCCAGATATTATGCAGAGAAAGAATCTAAATTAGTGGTCTCCATTAAACTGCTTATCTCAGAGCTCAAGGTAGATCCCATTGAAGAAAAGATGGGAAAGATTGTAAGAGCCAGAGGGGATGGAGAACGCCAAGAGACACGGCCATCTGAATCAACTAAGCAAGGCACATACAATCTCACAGAGACTGAAGCATCAAGCACAGGACCTACACAGGTCTGCACCATGTCCTCTGCATATATACTGTAGCTATTAGCTTAGTATTTTTATGAGGCTCCTGATTGTGAGGGAAAAGTGGGTCTCTGACTCTTGTGCCTGCTCTTGGGACTCTTCTCCTCCTGTTGGTTTGTCATGTCCCACCTCAATATGGTAGTTTTTGCTTTATCTTATTATATTTTATTTTGTCATGTTTGCTTGTTATCTCTTAGAAGGCTCCTCTTTGCTAATAAGAGACAGAAAGGAAGTGAATGTATAGGAGAGGAAAGGTAGGGAGGAACTGAGAGGAGTAGAGGGACGGGAAACTACAATAGGGATATATTATATGAGAAAAATAATCTATTTTGAACGAAAGAAAATAGAGAAGAGAGAATTTAAAGATAAATAAAAAAAGAATTACTAATTGTAATAGCAGTAAGATAAAGAGTAGGGCAGAGGGAGGGGCATAGTCAGCAGCAGGAACATTATTAGCAATGGCAATCAGAGCAACTAGAGTAGGCTCACTTCACTCTTTCATGCCAAGCAGGTGCCTTAAGCTTTTAGTGTTCATGTTGAGAATTGGAACCGGTTTGTTTGGCATAATTGTATATTTCAAGGTTTGTATAGTAATTAGAGAAAGAAAATAGAATGATATGAAATGGGCCCACACCTATTGTCACATAGACTGCATTAATTGAACTCAGCATGTTATGTAAATTAAAAGATGGGAAGGACCTGAGAATGGGAGAGAGATGTGTTGGGGGAGTAGTTTGAGGAGAAGAATGGAGAGTAAGATCAAAATACATTCTTTACAGGTATGGAAATTTCAATTAATAAAATATTTTTAAATTGTCCAACAACAACAAAAACAAAAACAAAAAAACCTTAGAACTATTTCTTTCTACCATTGTCTTTTAAAAGTAAAGTATTAAGCAGAAGAATTGTGGTAGTTATCCCTATGACCAGGATTTCTATATAGTGATGGTCTCTGACATTAGCGGATAGAAAATATCTGTCAGCAGCTGTGTGGGAAGAAAGAAAAAGCAATATTTAGCCTTCAAGGCAAATGAATATGATTGTTGTAAGTTTGTTAAGTCATGCTTTTGTGGAATATGCTATATTCTTCAATAAATGTTCTTCATGAAAAGAAAAAATGGAAAGAAGGAAGGAAGGAAGGAAAACTTTTCATTATAGCTTGAAATTTCATTGCCCATAACATAGGGAACATCAATCAGCATTCAATAATGAGATATACATACAAATACAAAAGAAATAACCCATTATTTTTTTCAAGCAATTATCCCTCTGTTGGTATTTTTCTGTTACTAAGAACATAGTCATTGCTGTTAATTAAGCACTCAACATGAGATGCATTCTAGTTCTTTACTAATCTTATATAATCTCTCAAGGTAACTGATTAAACATTCAGTTAACAAGACTATGATGTAACATTCAGCAGACTTAAAAGAGGCCCTTTTAAAGTAAAACATCTTTATTTTTAATCACTATGCAAATGTTAAGTATACTCAAACAGAGCATCTCTGTATAAAAGAATACCTTTTACTCCAACTTATGATCTTAAGTGGAAAACATGTTTGCCCTTCACTGTTCCTATTCCTGCCAATTACTGAGAAATTTGAAGCTTACCACACCAATTCCATACCTAAACTTGTTCCAGCACTTTCCTGGGACAAAATGCTCATATTTTTATATCTTCCTGCCCAACTCAATGCTATTTTTCACTATATGTCTTGATAAAAGTAATATGAAATACCTGTGAACAACCTGAATGGTCCTGCCTTGAAATTTCCTGTCAAACACATTAGTCAAATACTCTAAAATTCAGCTCCGCTCAAGTTCTCAGGATGTAGGTAAATATAGCCAGACCTTCTGCCTTTAGCCCAATTCCCAGTTCAGTTCTTGTTCCTCTTAGAAACTTCATGAGCTAAGATCTTCATGGTCCACATTTCTCTCAGCTTTCTGGTCCTCCAAACTCATAGTAGAATAACCCATTAATTTCCAATTGCAACATCCAAGGTCTTTTCTACCCTAAGTTCTAAACTTTTACATTCTCCCTATAAGACCGTTCCAGAGCCCTGGGAACTACATAATCAGGTTTATGACAGAGATAGCCCCACTTCTCAGTATGAATATTTTATGTTTTACTGTGATGAAATAGCTAACAAGAAGGAATTTAGAGAAGAACTGTAAACTCTAACTTACAGTTCAAGATAATATATTTCATCATAGTAGGCAAGGCACAGCAGCAAGACCATGAATTAGCTGGTCATGTTATATGCTGTGTCTGCAGGCAGGGAGCATAGAGGAAACTAGTGGGGATAAGCTAAAAAACTTTAAGGCCTACTTTCTGTGACTTACATCCTCCCTCAATGTTCCACTTCCCCAAGACTCTATAATCTTCCCAAAGCAGGCTACCAGTTGGGGACCAAGTGGTCAAATGCATGAGTCTACAAAAAACATTTCACATTAAAACCCTAACACCTGCATATGATAAGGGAGCTCAAGTGGTATCTTTTTTTTTTTCAAGAAATTCTAAATGAATATTTAGTTTTATACCACATCTACTAAATTTATTAATAAAATAGTGGGAGAAGTCAATAGCAAAAGGCATATCTTATAGCATAATAAAATAAACTGATTCATTAAGACCTATATATGTAAATACAGGATATAGCCAAATCGTTTGGAAAATGCATCAAGAAATAAAAGAAGGTCACTGAGGGTTAAATGATATAGACAGGTCATATGTGCAATCTTGTCTGCCATCTTTAAATAAAATCCAGCCCTCTCACAGAGAAGCATCATGAGAAATTGTCTACAGAATCAGCAAAGAGGAATTCTAAAGAGAGCTGGGAAATCTTTCCTTTGAAATCTGCCCTGAAAAAAAAATGCACTTTTCTTATTGATTATATTTTGAGTTTCTTAGATAAGTGGTAGTGTACAATGGAACCTTGGAACCCCCAAGAATATTACTTAGTATACTTGACATGTGTTCTCTTTGAGAATCATAGACCAGAAGCCTTAGCTTACCATCAAGATCCTCCACTTTAAACTGTTCTCTTCAGTGTGTCATCTTTACAACTCTCTGCTCAACCACTAGGGATACCTTTTCTCTGCTTTCTTGTCAATGGCTCCCCCATGGGGGGGGAAAAAAGGATTCACACGCATCAAGGACCAAGACATCCCAGCTTAGAAGATTCACATCCCACAGGAGCCAACAACTTTTATAACAACTCCATAAGCATAGATTTCAAGATGGCCCAAAGGAACATGAACATATCCAATTACAAGAATCACCATGAACAGAGGAGCCCAAAGCTATGACCTAGCTTTGTTCAAGTACAATTTATCCAAAGGTGATTGGTTTTACACAGTAATGTTCTGGTAGTGTAGTGAATTAGCCAACAGTTTTCAGGTTATTTGGAGAAAATTGATGATCAAATTTTCCCACAGAGGAAGGGTGCTTTTCCTACCTCTTTAACTCAGTTTGGCTTGCCTTAAGTGTGTTCTGCCAAGCAATTATTTCCTTTGTGGTGGTTTTAATTATTAAAAAGAAAGAATGACAGAAAGAAATTGGGAGAGAAGACAGATGTGAAAATGAGAAAGGTGAAAATTGATCAACAACACTTGCTAACCTTGAATTTGAAACTCCCAGAGGAAAGTGGGGCATTTGTAATTTCCCCTCCACAGCATATAGCAGGCATGTGTTATGTCCTTCAAGATGCTTAGCAAGAGCAACAGAGTCTCAGACTGCGGGTACACTTTCTTAAAAGTGGTATGTAATGCTCTTACATGGAGAGCTATGGCATCCCATCACATTGGTAAGTAAAAGGAGGCTTTCTTGATTTTGTTGTTGTTGTTGTTAAATCAGGTCACATGCTGCATTGAAAAAAAAAAATGAGATTCCAAATGAGTCAACCAGAAAAGGAAAAAGACTAAAGTAAATCACTTGGGTTTGCAGTTCAACTGTCCTAATATGGAATTTCACCAAAATAGAATTCAATGCTCATAATATTAGAGCAATTGGTATGGATCTGTCAAAATTAAAAATTTTAGAAGTGAGAGCATTGTAATCATAGGATATGACCAATTCTGCATATACATATCAGAACATAAGATAGTGATTATAAATGTGACCTCAATCAAACCAAGGCTACAGACCACTGTCATACTGCCCTTCATAACTGTGTTATTTCCAAATAATTTCACACTTAAGTATTACACAGAGTCTTTGATCTGGACCTATTCGTTTCATAAACCGGATGTGCCTATAAGGATGTATATATGCAAATGGAAATTTATTTTTAAAGTGCACAAATGATGCTACAGAATTAAAAACATCTTCAACTTCCTCAAAGATTTCCTTTTACTTTTAATAAGAATTTGATTACCAGGGCTGGAAAGATGGCTCAGAGGTTAAGAGCACTGACTGCTCTTCCGGAGGTCCTGAGTTCAGTTCCCAGCAACCACATGGTGGCTCACAACCATCTGTAATGAGATCTGGTGCCCTCTTCTGGCCTGCAGACATACATGCTGTATACATAATAAATAAATAAATCTTTAAAAAAAAGAATTTGATTACCAAATAAATTGGACAGAAAAGACTTGCTGTGGCAAATTAAATTGCATGACTGATTCCCAAGAGTTAAAGGTGGTTCTGCTTTTAGATAGGATCAACAGCTACCCATAAGACATCTACAAACATCAGCACAGGAGAAAGCATGATCTGTTCCTTTTCATCTGATGGACCAATACAAAAGTACTGTTTATAGCTGCATATTTCAAACCTTGATCAGTAGGAAAGCCCAAGTCTTGGCACAAATATAAACACGAGCCATCAATCAATCATAAAAGGTTACTACACTGCTCAGGATGTGGCACCCCGTCTAAATTTACAAGCATTTGCAGGGCCTCTGAGACTAATGGATGAATAAAATATTCCAGCCACCTAGTAAAGTAAGGAGTCTGCATGATTGAAAAGTACTGTAGCTGACTGCTCTGATTAATGAGGAGTAAATTACTGCTAATGCTTGTAATAAATGTCACAGGCTCTATTTCACTGAGCCGAAGCCAGGACTTTATACAGGTTCCAGTGGTTTAAGAGCCTCAGGTAAAACAATGACTGATTAATCATTGAGAAATATCACAAATCTGTCATGCATTTTGGCTAAAAGCAATAGACCCTTTTGGACTCAACTTTTTAGGGAGCCACTAACCCTTATCCAGCCCCAACATGAACGAGGGTAGGTTTTTAAGGCTTCTAAGATATGACTTTGCTTTCAGACCACTTAAAATAGGATTGTGTTTAAAGAAATTTGTCTCTTGGAAGAAATGATGGAGTGTAAGTTGTGCTCACTCTTTCCAACTTTAGATGATATTCTTAATACCCTCTGCCAAGGGAAGGAAAGTTGTGTGATGTTGTTCAGTTGTGGTCTCATATGTGGCTGAGATTTCTGGGCAGACAGGAAAGGAGCATTGCAAGAGGTAGGGTTCAGACACTCCTCAGCTTCCAGGGTACACATCTCAATAAATCCAGAATAACTGAAAATATCAACTACCAATAATAGATCCACAGCTGGGGTCGAACTTCATGAGACCCTTCTTTCTCCATGGTAGAGTGCTGAATGATTTGATATTGTATCAGTCTTATGCTGCCCACCACAGAATCTATGAGTTTCTGAGTTCAAAAGCTCCTTCATATTCAGAAGACATTATTATGCAGCGGTCTTCCAGACACCTAGGTCTTAAAATAGTTCTTCCTTGTCTTACACAATGTTTCTCTAAGTCTTGGACAGGGAGGAGGGTAGGAATGTGATATAGATGTTACAATCAGAAAAGAGCATGCCACAGTCACTTAGTCTTTGCAGTTCTACCAGGTTTGAAACTCTGTATTAACTATCATCAACTATGTAAAGAAACTTCTCAGCTGAGAGGTGAGAGTTGTATGGGATTAAGTATTTAAAAAAGCAGTTTTATACTACGTTTATTTAGCAAAACATTACTAGTAGGACTTAAGGCATATCTCAGGTTCTTAGCCAAGTTGACAGTATCAGGTATAAGTTCCCACAATAAATATTCAAGATTAACAGTTGGGCAAATTCTCATTTTAATACTAAAGGATCTTCAAAACTTAAAGAGATTAAAGCTTTTTATCTAGATGGTATACAGTGTTAGAACTTTAAATAGATATCCAATATACTGATATCAGTATACTGATATCTAGTTGTCCAATCACTCAAACATACCAGTAATGAATGAATGTCATTAAAATATACATTCATTCACTCATCTACCCATCACCTTAGCTTTTTACCTACACATTTGACCACTTGTTGATGAATCTAATCACCAATACACACACACACACACACACACACACACACACACACACACACACACAGCTACTCAGCTATCCTTTCATACATATGTCTACCCATTCATCCATGTGACCATTGACCCATCCATCTACCCAGCCAGCCATATCCCTATGTTTGTTCCATCAAACACTATATGATTTACCTTCCCATCTGAATGTTTGGTATTAATAACCCCCAGATCTGTGTGTCCTCTATTCTATAGTTTTTCTTATTTCTGAACTATCTACCATCTGTCCATCTGTCTCTGTCACTACGTATTACTTTTCTGAATGTAGATGGGCCCAAGGCAAGTGGTACCTTCCTTACAAAGCATTTCTAGACATTCTTCTGTACATTACTGGCACATATCCTTGATACCTCCAGTGCTTTCCCCAGTGTGAATACTTGTATTGTAGTTTCCCCCTTGTAGCTGGGAGAGCAGAATCCCTGTAATCTTTAACTCTTTATTCCCTGTTCCCAAGGACAATTCACAGTAACTGTCCATGAGTTCAATTACGTAAATCGTTAACAACAGCAGAGAAATCCTGAAAAATAACTTGCTTTCTGAAATATGCTGAATATATGATGATGGTGGTGATGGTTAAATGTGTGGGTGTTAAAACACGTAGTTTCCACTCTGTTTGGCCACTTTTTGCCTCTGACATTTTAAGAAGAAAGAAATTGCCGGGCGGTGGTGGCACACGCCTTTAATCCCAGCACTCGGGAGGCAGAGCCAGGCGGATCTCTGTGAGTTCGAGGCCAGCCTGGGCTACCAAGTGAGTTCCAGGAAAGGCGCAAAGCTACACAGAGAAAACCTGTCTCAAAAAACCAAAAAAAAAAAAAAGAAGAAAGAAATAATCTTGTTTCTCTAGATGGAAAATGGGTATACATAATTTATCTTTAAGAGTACTAATGAACAGCGAGGCAATGGTAGCACACAACTTTAATTCCAACACACTGGAGGCAGAGGCAGTTGGATCTCTGTGAGTTCCAGGAAAGGTACCAAAGCTACACAAAGAAAGCAAAAAACAAAAAAGCAATCAAAAGATGAATCGACATGGGATAAACTTAGAATATTCAAAAAGATATGATGTTGTGAATAATTTTTTCACTTTTTTTTACATTAGAGCTTTCTTTTTAATTTTATTTTAAAAAGAAGGAAACTATGTTTTATTTTTTGGCATTTTAATTCCTCTTACAGTAAATGAAGAAATAGGTCATGAAGTAAGTAAGTAATCAAGACTGGAGGCTCCAGGAAGTTGTCAGTCAATAGGGAAATCCCAGCTTAGATTCGCAGAGACCATGCAGGAAATAGATAAAGAACTAAAGAGAGATGAGCAAGGACAAGGAAAGTCTCCCTAAAGGAAGCAGGTAAGTGAGTTGCTTAGTTGCAATGTGAGGTGCTTAGTCTTACTATAACTTGATTTGCTGTGTTTTGTCGATATTCCTGGGAGGCCTGCCCTCTTCTGAATAGAAACAGAGGAGTGGCTGGGGGGGGGAGCGAGCAAAGAAGAAGGAGGAGGGACTGGAAAGAGAAGGGGGGAACTGTACTCAGGAAGTAAAATTTTACTAATGTCTAGCAATTTAAAACATTACAACTAAAAGAGATACAAAATGTATTGGGAAAAAAGAATATGATACCTATCTTTCTGTGTTGAAATCTTGATTTGAAAAGTTGCTGTGAGCTGCCTCCTTCAGGCCTCCAAGTTGTAGCTGTTCCTTCTCCCAGAGAATCCTCAAGGGTTTGAGGGCAGAGTAGCATTAAAAAAGAGGATATTAACTAAAATAGTCATTTACAAAACCAATAGTGGCTGCTGTGAAATGCCCTGACCTATCCATTATATTCCAAATCACAACTCATAAGGAATCACATTGATCTCAAAATTGCAAAACTATAAATTCCAAAACCCGTGAATTATTTTTAAGCATATACTGAAAACTAACTTTCTGTATTGACTTCAAAATCTCCTCTGGAGACATGTCAATTCTGACATTTCATAACAGCCTTCATGGAGACCTTTCAACCTCAAGTCTGACAGCAAATCTATCAACCAGCCCTCAGCACCATGGCTAGAAAAAGTCACTGGAGTGAGGGAGGAGTTCTTCAGGCACCAGTGGGGGAAGAAGCATGACTCTTTTCACTTAAAGGTCTTCTTTCTATACTTCTAAAGGGACCTTCAATACTTATGGAGCCTTTAGGAATTATTAATTAGGAAAGTATGTTTTGAGCAGCTATATCCTAGGTTTTTAAAAATGCATATATGATGGTATCTTGGGGTTTCTATTTCTGTGAAGAGATACTGTGATCATGGCAACTCTTATAAAGGAAAATATGTAATTGAGGTGGTGGCTTACAGTTTCAGAAGTCTAGTCCATTATCATCATGGCGGTGGGCATGGCAGCATTCAGGCAGACATGGTGCTGGCTACATCTCAATCAGAAGGCAACAGAAAGTGAACTGAAGCACTGGGCATGGCTTGGGCATATGTGAGAGCTCAAAGCCCACCTCCACAGTGACACACTTCCTCCAACAAGGCCACACCTACTCCAACAAAACCACACCTTCTACTAGAGCCACTCCCTGTGAGCTTATGGGGCCAATTACATTCAATCTACCACAGATGGAGGACATTTAAGTTATTCACAAATCCAATCCATTGATTTATGTGAAAAAATGCAGCCACTATACACTATTATATACTGTATGCCATGAAGAACTAGGGAATTGCTATCACATATAAGTATATTATCTTCTGTGTTTCTTTGTTTACTATTGCTATGATGAAAGTGACCAAAAGCAACCAGGGGGGAAGGATTGATTTGGTTTACTCATCCCAATCATAGCCCATCATTGAGGAAAGTAAAGCAGGAACTCAAGCAGGAGAAGAGGCAGAAACCATGAAGGAAAGCTGCTTGTTGGTTTTCTAAGCCTGCTTTCTTTTGCAGTCAAAGACCATAAGCCCACTAATAAGAATCAAGAACATGGTGGACAGACCTGCCAAGAGGCCAATCTGATGGAGGCAAGTCCTCAATTGAGGTTCATTCTTCCCAGGTGACTCTAGGTTGTATCAAATGCACAAAAATGACTAAGCACATCTCCTATGGGAAGTCTAACTTAGATTCTCCTTCATGTGAAGGCATTGTCATTTTGCAACTTACTCTACCTTCCAACGTACATAATATAGTGTTTTAAAAATAAATTATTTCTCCAAAAGTCACACAAAGGAAGGCTGGCTTGTATTTATGAAAACAATAACTGGAAAAGGACTATTAGCAAATATTAATGCTATAGGCATTAATACACTTAAAATGCAGCCTCTGAACACTAGGCTTTCCATAGACATGACCTTCATACAAGTTCTTTGGTGAAAATGAAAGTAAATACACTTTTCTCTATTTATGCATTATAATAATTATTTCCATTTGCTTTGCAGAGAAAGTGTATGGCACAGAGGTAAGGAAACCCATTAAGACAGTACTGCGCTAGACTAATAATTGCTAATAAGGACTTTGTTTCTGCTGGTGGCTGTGGAAATGCAGCAAGTGTTAGAATTAGTGAATATTTAAAGACAAGATTGTAGAACTTGTAGCATAGAAAGGCAAAGTGAGAGAGTGAAGAATGTCTAGATTTGAGATTTGGGAAACTCAAAATATGGTGGTACTTATTATTATTGGTAGAACTGTTGAGAGAAAGCCAGATTTATAGTGGAGTCCTGTCTTAAGAGATGTCCACATGACCTACTATATAAACAATGGGCTTAATGAAAAGATCTGTAATTAATGGAGGTTTCAGAGTAGAGGTCTGGGACAAGGACATGTATCAACATGTAAAGATGGTCTTTTGAGCCCACTATAGGTGACTACAAAAAAGTCTATGCATTAAGATAATGAGACCAGAGATGAGCCATGAAAACTACATGATGTAGCTAGAAGTATAGGAGCAGCAAAGGCGACATTGAATGAGGGGCTCCTGAGTAAAAGAAAACTGGGAATTTAATGAAAGGAGGAAGTGGTAACCTCATGGAAGGCAGCAAATGATCAGAACTCAATGAGTAGAAAATAGCTATAATTATTGCAATATGCAAATAAAGTTGACATCAGATATTTCCATGGAAAAGAATGATCAGATGTACAATTTCATTAGCCTTGTCAGTCATGAACTAATGGCCTCTGGGTTCATTTCTACAGGGTTATCTTGGATGTGAGAACTTCACTTACTAACACTTTCTATGAGTCTAGACTCTTTCCAATGAGTTAACACTTCTAAAGTAAGTAGTACTTTCTTACATGAAAAGTTAACCACTCAGTATTTTTTAGGAATAGAATTTTCTTATCTCTTGAGCACTATTACATTCAATACTTCCATAATAGTAGCCTGCATATACTAGCCTTTCCTACAGTATCCTGCTGTGTGAAGTCTGTGCCCATAGAACATTGTTTACTCTCCTGGGAAAAATGTCTTACCTGCACAAAGACTGCCACAAGCAAGATGTTTCTTCCTCCCCCTCAACAATGCAGTTTAGGGGTGCTCAAGAGCACTATACAAACAGGCCTCATTTAGCCATGAGACTTTCTGTATCCCAAACACAGCTGATGAAAGTGATGAGAGACACTTTGTAGCTTTACCATTGATTCTCTGTCTCTGCTTTGAACTCTGAGCTATCTGGAATAAAAGCTGCACAGATTGCCAGTAAATGCACTCTGGAGCAGCATTGCCTAGTGCATTGGCTCCCAACTTTCCTAGTGCTGCAACCCTTTTGTACAGTTCCTCATGTTGTGGTGATGCCCAGTCATAAAATTGTTTTCGTTGCTGCCTTATAACTCTGATTTTGCTGCTGTTATGAACTGTAATATAAATACCTGTATTTTCTGACAGTCTTAGGCAATCCCCTGTGAAAGGTTTTTTGGCCCCCAAAGGGCTCATCACACACAGGTTGAGAACTGATGATCCGGGGTCTCCTAGTTCTATTACATCTTGAATTTGACCTCAGTTCCTTAACACCAGTCACAAGCAGTCCACCATACCCATCTCACTCCAATATTACCTTACTATGTAGTTGTGTAACCCAGGCTGAAATAGTTTGACAATTTCAATTCTTTGTTTTCCTTTTTTGACTATTGTTGGAGAAATAGAGTGCATATAATTCATTTTAATTAAATCCACATTCAATTCCTCACTACCTCTCCCCTACCCACTTCCCACTACTTTTCCTTCTCAACTTCATGTGCTCATGTCCCCCTTTTTTTTTTTGAATCTGTTGCTGCCTGTTGGTACATGAGTGTGGAACCATTCACTAGAGAACAGGTAGCTTCCCAGAGACCACATTGTTAGGATCCTGCCCCTACTCCAGCTGCATGGCCTCCCGTGCGCAGTTCAACAGCTAAGCAAGAGGTCTTGTGTCTTACTTAGGTCATCAGTGTGCCAGTGTGCGCTGGTGATTACCTGTGTGCGCAGTGTGGTCACGCAATCAGCACTTGTGTGGCGTAGCTCCGTAAACCCACCTGCACCTTAAAGAGCCTAACACAGACTCCCCCTCCTCTCATTTCTGTTCTCTCTTCCCCCCACTATCTCTTCTCTGTCCTCTCTCCCCTAGCCTGGTTCTTTTGTCCCCTGCCCCCAATCAAGCTCTGATACTAGGTTTTGTTTTGTTGTGGCTCATGACTCATGACCTTTCTGCAAAGCAACCAGCACCACTTACCATTTTTAACACACATCCCTGGTTAAAACTGGTTTGCCCTCCTCACAGCAGGCATTAGTTGTCAATGGGCCATCAGCTAGGGGTGAGCTCCATGAACCCCCGCCCCTATCCATGCTGAGGTTTTGGCTGGCTTGATCTTGTGCATGCAGTCATGTGATTTTATGCCTGTACCAGTGCTGACATGTCTGGCAAAAACTGATTCACTGCAGCTGTTCACGAACACTAGCCTTAGACTTCTAGTTTCACCAGTACAGGACATCCCTGTTGCTCTCCGATTCTCCATCTAATAATTAACGCACTGGGCACAGTGAACAAATGGACACTGGCAGGTAAAAGGTAAAAAAGATGGACGGCTGAGGGAGCTCTTAGTACTTCAGGAACAACAGGGAGAATTCCTCTTGGTTTCCTCCTGTCTCAATAGGATTCTTCAACTTCACAATTCAGCAGGCCCTTAAATAAATGAATGAATGAATGAATGAATGAATGAATGAATGAATGAATAAATAAATAAATAAATAAATAAATAAATAAATAAATAAATAAATAAATGCTACTTGAAAAGCCTGACTCTCATTCAAAATAATGGAAAAGGCAGCCAGACAACGGAATACTGTATGGCAGTGTTTGCCCTATCCCGGCCAAAATATAGCAGAAAAATCACACTTTCCACAGTTTAGGGGGACTGAGCAAGATGTCAGCCTCCCTCTTCTCCATGAGAAATGGAAAAAAAGGGATCAGGATTCTCAAGGCAACATCCTACCCAGCTAGCCCTGCAAGTCCTGAAAAGAAAAGGCCAGGAAGAATCATCCAAAGAGCATCAGCAAATCAAAGTTTATGCAGATGTCATTCCAGGAGGGGGCCAGGTGCCAAACAAAGCAGGCAGCAGAAACTATCAGATTCAGTCACCTGGTTCTGGCTTTAGAGTCCCAAAGGACAGAAGCAAACAGGGTCCTGCATCCTTCATGGTTAATTAAGGAAAGCTGCTGAAGACGGGTGTATGGCAGGGGAGTCCCTGCAGGGAAGCCCAGAGATGCCATTGCATGGAGCTATGGAAGGGAAACCTGGGCTGTATTGGAGACCCCCGGGGTTTTTGAGGTCTAGAGCTGCAAGATGTCTGCCAGGGAGAGCTGCATACAGGGAGTAGAACCAGCCTAAGAGAAATAAGTGTGCTGTAGTCAGCAGAGCTGAGGTGCAGAGTCCTCTAAGCTTTTTGAGATCAGATAGAGAGCTACAGAATGTGGAGTTTTCCTTGTTGGCGATCAGGCTTTCTTTGGTCCATTATTTCTTCACTATGTCCTTTCACTGTGCCACTCTTTTGGAATGGTAAGATATGTTCTGTGCCATGGTATGTGGGATGCATGTGATTCGCTTTTTTTTTTTTTTTTTTTTTTTAAATTTTTACTTTAGGGGGATTACACTTTAGAGCTTGCCTTAAGTCTCAGAAGAGACTTTGCAGTATTTATTTGTTTGTTCATTTTTCTCTCATATATTTTATCCTGACTGGTTTCCCTTCCCTCCATGCCTCCCAGTCTCTCCCACCCACCTCCCCTCTCCCCTAAATCCACTCCTCCTCCATTTCCCTTCAGAAAAGAGTGTGTCTCCCAGAGATATCATCCAAACATGGCAAAACAAGGTACCATAAGACTAGGCACACTTTTTAAAGAGTCTTCAGACTGAAAGACCATGGGGACTTTTAAAGTTGTACTAAATGCATTTTGCATAATGATATGATCCCAAGCATATGAGGGCCAGTGAGTGGAATGTAGTGGTTTAAATGAAAATGACCCCCATAGTCTCATATATTTAAATACTTAGTCCCTAGTTGGTGGAACTGTTTGGGAAGGATCATGAGGTGTGATCATGTTGGAGGAAGTGTGTCCTTGTTGAAGGAAGTGTGTCAATGATGGCATGTTTAGACATTCAAGAGCCCATGACACACACACACTCCATTTGTTCTCTCCTCTGTCTACCTCCAACTTGAGAATCAGGATGTAAGCTCTTAGCTACTGCTCCAGCACCATGCCTGCTTGCCTGTTAACATGCTCCATGCTAAGATGATCATGGACTCTAATCCACTGAAGTTGTAACATCAAATAAATGTTTGCTTTCATAAATTGCCTTGATCATGGTGTTTCTTTGCAGCAACAAAAACGTAATTAAGACAGCTTATACGCTCTCATCACAACTGATTCTATTTGAAAGCTATGCAGAATGACCTTTTACAAAGACAGAAATTACTAGGACAGTAACTCCCTGTGAAAATTCATGTCCCAGAAACATTTTTAAGAAGTGTCAGTTCTCAGGCAAAAAAATAAAAAAGGAGTATTCTGTCATCTAACATAACATCTAAGAAGTGATTTAGCATTCCTCTTTTTCAAATCTGCTAATAGCACTGATCCTGATGAACATATTCAGATGCTTTAATTACAGATAGTAGGGAAAGGGCATGATTTCCTTATTTCTTTTCCCCGGGATAATTGCCACAGTAAAAGGCCCAGAAATAAATGCCTGTTTTCAAGGTTACTGTAAGTTAATTTCTTCCCATTTAAAATTGCTTGAATTTGTTCTAATTCCCACTAACTTCCTTTAGATAAGTATCTGGCATTAAGTGTTGGCAGACACATGCATGATCTTTACAGTAGTGGCTGTCTTCTGTAATCTTATAAGCTCTATCTCCCATTTTACAATACCTCACCGTGATACCAGTCTGCACTGTACTTTATGATACATGAGTTTTAATCCCATAATTGTGCTTGTGTTTATCATATAATTAATGAAGAACTGTAACCTATTTAAATGGAATCTATATTCTGAAGGTGGTTTTGCTGATCTGGGTCATTTAATTGTTGTGATATCAATAAGGATTCCCAGTAGCCCATCTAGTATACAAGCTGGACTGATCTCAAGGATGTATACAGATACCTAATTTCATTCTTGGCTTCTGCTGCCATCACTAACAGCTTCCTTCCTTGTCAATTATCTCTAAGAGAGAGGGAGATACTAAGTTTAGCAGTACCATTGGCCTGAAAAACTAGTAAAAGGATCTTGTAGTCTGTCCCTGGAGGCAGACTATCTGACAAAGATCATCTACTGAACAACATACATTCATATAGAAACAGATTAAAGGACTTAGTCTCGGCATGCTTTGTCTTGGCTGATAGTATCTGGTCCACTTCACGTTATCTATTTATTTGTTATTATATTATATCTGTCTAAAATATTTTTTCTTGTCAGAAGTTCTCTACTTGTTTTTTGTTGTTTTTTGGGTTGATTTGTGTGTATTGTAGCTTCTATGCTTATCTGTGTTATGATTTTAGATTGAGTCCATTTCAGTAGAGATGTATACATAGGAATATATGTAGATATGACTACAAATAGATTGCACACTAGTTTCCCTTAGTACCTTCTCTTAGGTATTACAGGCAGTTCAAATATCTAGAAATGATCTTAACCTGGACTATAGGAGGATTTCTGGTGGTTAGATAAAAGCTAGCATTCCTTAGGAATTTGTGAAACCATTCCCATCTGCCAAAAGGAATCATCTCCCTTACCTCTGGGAACAAGATATGTGACTACTTGTGGCACCTGTCAGTGTATCAAAGTGCACACTGGCCCCCAGGATCCCTCAGTATTGTAAGTACCAGTTGTCATTTCAAACCCCCATGCCAGTCTCCTGGCTCTTTTCTGCCCATAGCAATAAACCCCCCTTATAATCCCCTAGTCTTTACTATTCCAGTGCTTACTCCTCTCTCTATATATCCATAATTTTGTGTTTCCTTGTTTTGATGCAGTAATTTCCCTTGCTCAACCTCTACACTTCAAAATATTTTTGATGCAGTTTTCTGGTATTTCTAGGTGTCTTTGGCGCAGAAGTTGTTGAGATGACTTAATTGCCCAACTTTATGTATATAATACGTCTCCAGCCTCCACTTCTTTCTCTTTCTCTACCCCAATGAACATACCACTGGAAATCCAGCAACAGACACCCTTCAAAACTTAAACACAGATTTTTTGAAACTTCTCAGCTCATCTTCTCCATTGTCACTGCATCTATTAAAAGCTGTTGGAATGACCTAAGGCAGCAATTACTAGGAAAGTAACTTCCTGTGACAGCTTTTCATCCTTTCTCCATCCTGCCCCCTCTCACTCCCCCATACACACACACACACACACACACACACACACACACACAGAGAGAGAGAGAGAGAGAGAGAGAGAGAGAGAGAGAGAGAGAGAAAGAGAGAGAGAAACTAGCCTTTGTGTCTTGGTTTTTACTTTATTCTCTGATAGTGAAATATTCCAGAAAGACTTCTATTTATTCAACGACCAATTGCCAGTGTACTACTGTTCAGATATGTCCCTTTTACACAAATCCTTCTATTTTATAGCCCACTGGCATCTTTCTCAGAAGAATGACAGAGAAGGGAATTATATCAGCATTTGCAAGTCCCAACAGAGCTAATAATAAGGTTTTGTTATAAAACTCTAACAGAAACTTTGTAAACCATCAAAGGATCTTGTCATCTGTTCTCCTTGTTTTTAGCTATGGATTACTTAGACATGACTAATTCTCTTTAGCATAGTCACATGTCTTCTGTTGCTTGTGTGTCTATAAATACTTTTTCTTACTGCACACATTTGAGAGGGGGAAAGTCCCATCACTGAATTGTTTAAAGTAGAACATTTGTGTGTGTGTGTGTGTGTGTGTGTGTGTGTGTGTGTGTGTGTGCATTGTCTTAGTTACTGTTCTGTTGCTATGCCAAAACACCATGACCATGGTGACTTATAAAAGAAAGCATTTGATTTAGGAGCTCACAGTTCCAGAGAGTTAAAGTGGCAGGGAATATGATGGCAGGCAGGCATGGTACTGGAGTAATATCTGAGTGCTACATCCCGATCAACAAGCATGAGTCAGAGAGAGAACCAATTGGAATAGCCCGGGCTTTGGAAAAAACCCCAAGCTCATCCCTAGTTACATACCTTTGTTGTTGCTTTTTACTCTTTTATTCTCTTGGGGTCCACTACCCAGCTCCCAAATAAATATAAACAGAGGCTTTTTCTTTCTTATGAATGCCTGGCCTTAGCTTGGCTTGTTTCTAGCCAGCTTTTCTTAACTTATCCCATCTACTTTTTGCCTCTGGTTTTTTACCTTTCACTATTTCTGTATAATTTACTTTCACACTTACTCCATGACTGGCTGTGTTGCTGGGTGGTTGGCCCCTAGTGTCTTCCTCTCCTTGCTCTTGATCATCCTCATCTCAGATTTCTCCTCGAATTTATTCTTTCTGTCTGCTACACTATCCATTCTCCTGCCTGGCTATTGGCCATTCAGCTCTTTATTAGACCAATCAGATGTTTAGGTAGGTACAGTAACACAGCTTCAGAGTTAAACAAATGCACCATAAAAGAATGCAATACATCTTTGCATCATTAAAGCAAATGTTCCATAGCATAAACAAAATGTAACACATCTTAAAATAATATCTACAATCTTCTTCAACAAGGCCACACCCCCTAATCCTTCCCAAACAGTTCCACCAACTAGAGAACAATCATTCAAATATATGAACTTATGGGGCCATGATCATTCAAACCAGCATGTTCACCAAAGGGAGGAAAACGACTTTTGTCTCCTGATTTACAGACATGCTTGGCTTTTAGGAGATTGGTAGAAACAAGGGAATTCCTTTGTGCTATTTTTCTACAATGAGAGAAGCTATCACAGAAGTGACAACCGGCTATAAGTGAACCCAGCTCTATACATAACAGTTACAAGCTTCCAAAGACCTCTGTAATAGATTAACTCAGACCCCCTCAGTTACATGGGCTGACAGTGGCTGGTCTCACTGCTGTGTGCAGGAATGTTTGATGGTTCCACCAAGTGCCCATGTTCAGGCACGATGTTCTGTTGCATGCTTGCCTTCTTCGGCTTTTTCAATGTTTAAGTGCTTCCTAGACTTTTTAGCTGTCTATTTTGTTTTATTTTCCAATACTTAATCCTCAACTTCCACAATTCTGCCTGAGATTTTTATGAAGATAAGCTAAGCATTAGTTATGTTTTATATGGCATGGGTCCTAAGCTTCCCTGGGGATTTGGATGCTGATGGTTCTTTGAAACTGTCTTTGAGAAATACTATATTTGTACATGCAGAAAGTGAAATAAACATTTTGTTTTAAAATATCAATAACTTAGCCAGAGCACTTCTTTAATGACTTCTTTTTAGATCTATTTAGTTTTATTTAATGTGTATGGATTCTTTACCTGCATATATGTCTGTGCCAGAAGAGGGCATCCAATCACCTGGAAATGGAGTTACAAACACTTGAGAGTTGTCATGTGGGTACAGGGAATTGAACCTAATTCCTCTGGAAGAGTAACAAGTGTTCTTAACTTCTGAACCACCACTTCAGCCCAAGTAATTCTGATCTTAAAATAATATCCAAAGTAGTAATTAGAGTAGAAATTCTTGCATTTTCTGATCTTCAGCAAAAACTTGGGCTTCGATGAGTAACAAGTCACTTTGTTTCCCCCATCAATACTAATTGAAGCTCAGGACATCACTAATATAATTACTAATTTCTAGTGAAATTACTCTGGCTAAGATGATAAAGACCTCTTTTCTTGGCAGAGAGTCAGAGATGGGACATCTTGTTTGCTGAGAAATTCTAATCAGCTTGATTGTAGATAACTTCTGCCTGCATTTTAGGAAAATAACTGCAATATTTGCTCTTTGGTTGATGTTAAGTAACTTTGCATTATTGAAATTTGTCTTTTGATATCATTAATAAATGTTTTATGTAGTGAATAATTGCAGTTATGATACACATAACTTCAATATGCATTAAGCACCTTTTTTTTGCTAATGACTTACTTTCTGATTATTTCTTTTTTTAATGCTAAAATCTCACTCCTAAAGATCTATGTCAACACCGTCAATAATTTCTTGTATTATCTTTGATATTTTCTCTGCCATCCATACACAATTATATGTCAAGATATTTTTTAAGGGGGCAAGTGTTAAATGCTTATATAGAGTTTAAGGTCAGGCTAGGCTGTGTAAGGATTGTCTGTCTGAAAAATCCAAACTGGAGCAAACCAACTCCAGGCAGTGCATCAGACACATAATCTTATGCTATCAATATCTGGGAAAGGTGGCTTGTGCTATAAGGGCTTCCCCCTGTGAGGATCCTGCCTGGCTCCATTTTGAACGCAGGAGCCATTAGGCTGTTTTGTTTATTTGTTTGTTAGTTTTTGTTTTTCCCCCTTCACTGCTTGATTTATGGCAGACATTTTTCTATAGGTTAATCCATAGTCTAAGAAGATTTTAGCCTCCCCTCCCGAAAGTATGGCCAGCATTTTCTTTCATCAACTTGATGCAGTACAAATTCTTATCCTAATAGTGAAATATTTCACTAAAACTTGCCCAGTGATTGGATAAAACAAAACTTATTATAAGTCTCAGTCATTCTAGGGTCTCCCCTGCTAGGTAGCCTCCCTGGACCTGTGGGTTGCAGACTGGTTGTCCTTTGTTTTATATCTAGTATCCACTTATGAGTGAGTACATACCAAATCAGAAGGACTTCTGAGTCTGGGTTACCTCACTCAGGATGATATTTTCTAGTTCCATCCATTTGCCTGCAAATTTCATGATGCCATTGTTTTTCTCTGCTGAGTAGTACTCCATTGTGTATATGTACCACATTTTCTTAATCTATTCTTCAGGGCATCTAGGTTGTTTCCAGGTTCTGGCTATTGCAAATAATGCTGCTATGAACATAGTCAAGCATGTGTCCTTGTGGTGTGATTGAGCATTCCTTGGGTATATGCCCAAGAGTGGTATGGCTGGGTTTTGAGGTAGATCAATTCCCAATTTTCTGAGAAACCACAATACTGATTTCCACAGTGGTTTTACAAGTTTGTACTCCCACCAACAGGGGAAGAGTGTTCCCTTTGCTCTGAATCCTCTCCAACATAGACTGTCATTAGTGTTTTTGATCATAGCCATTCTGACAGGTATAAGGTGGTATCTCAGAGTCGTTTTGATTTGCATTTCTCTGATGACTAAGGATGTTGAGCATTTTCTTAAATGTCTTTCAGTCATTTGAGATTCTTCTTTTGAGAATTCTCTGTTTAGCTCTATAGCCCATTTTTAAATTGCATTGTTAAATATTTTGATGTCCAGTTTCTTGAGTTCTTTATATACTTTGGAGATCAGTCCTCTGTCAGATGTGGGGTTGGTGAAGGTCTTTTCCCATTCTGTAGGCTGTCTTATTGTCTTATTGACTGTGTCTTTTGACCTACAAAAGCTTCTCAGTTTCAGAAAGTCGCATTTATTAATTGTTGTTCTCAGTGTCTGAGCTACTGGTGTTATATTTAGGAAATGATCTCCTGTGCCCATGTGTTCAAGAGTACTTCCTACTTTCTTTTCTATCAAGTTCAGTGTAACTGGATTTATGTTGAGGACTTTGATCCACTTGGACTTGAGTTTTATACACAGTGACAGATGGATCTATTTGTAATCTTTTACATGTTGACATCCAATTGTGCCAGCACCATTTGTTGAAGATATTTTATTTTTTCCATTGTACAGTTTTGGCTTCTTTATCAAAAATCAGGTGTTCATATGTGTGTGGATTAATGTTAGGGTTTATTATTTCATATTGATTTTATACTATGGAAATGATGAGTCAAATGCAAATTTGAGTGATTTTCTCATTCAAGTTCAGAATTGACTAAAACAAATGACAGATAACATAAAAATCAATAATGCATTTGCCCACGAACTGCTAAAGAATGTGCCCTGCAATGGTGGGTTGAAAAATTTTACATAGGAGAGGAGACACTTGAAGTTGGAGGGCACTGGCCAACCATCTGATATTGACAACTGACAGTAATATTGGAAGACAACCCTCTTACAACTATATGAGATTTTTGCCAAAGAACTCATGTTAGGCCATTGATATTGGATCTCACTGTTATGATGGTACTTGGATAGGAGAGGTAATTTCTAAAAATTATAAGAAAAATCAAAACATCAGATGTTTTAATTGTGGCAAACTAGGTCATCTGAAAAGGGATTGTAGGCAAAGTGTTCCTAGAACAAAATCTTTTTTCTAGGGATAATCCAAACAGAAGTCCCCAGCCTTCTGGAGTATTCAGAAGGTGTGGCAAAGGCCAGCCTTGGGCTAATGAATGCAGACCAACAAGGGATAGACTAGATAACCCTTTGCCACTGGGAAATGTTTTAGGGGGCCTCTTCCAGGCCTCCATGTCAAATTTGGTTCAATCATTTCCTGTCAGCATTGGGAAAACCCCTCAATAGAGCAATTAAAAGATTTAATGCTTGTTGTTAAAAACCATACTGCAACAGTAGATGAAACAAAATTTTCAGGGGAGACCATAAAACAAGTATTTTGGCAAACTTCTCTAAATGATCAAAAACCAAAGCTAAAAATACAAATAAATCACAATAAAATTAATGGTTTAGAAGACAGAGGTGCAGATGTAACAATCATTTCCCCCAAATCTTGACATTCAGAGTGGCCTCTTCAGGAGGTAAATGTTCAGTTTCTAGGGATTGGAACTTTATCTCAGGTAAAACAAAGTGCAAGATGGGTTGAGTGTATAGGGTCAGAAGGACAGATAAGAAAATTAAAACTGTATGTGGCTAATATAACAATAAATTTATCTGTAGGAAATTTGTTGCAGCAATGGAAAACACAGTAACATTTCTCCAATATCAGAAACAAATCATAAATTTGAGAAAAATATTAAAAAATTTTATCAGGGATAGTCACTAACTGTCCAGGTTGTACATTAACAGGGTATAACAGTTGCTGAATTTTCCAAGGTAGCAATAGCCCTACCTTTAAAAATGGTTAACTGACAAACCTGTGTGGGTCGAAAAATGGCCTCTGACATCAGAAAAATTACAGGCTGTAGAACAGCTGGTACAGGAGCAGATAATTGCTCAATCAATATATTGAAGAGTCGACCATTCCTTGGAATTCTCTTATATTTGTTATTAAAAAGAAATCTGGAAAATGGAGAATGGTAACAGATTTAAGTGCCACAAATAAGGTGATTTGGCCAAGGGGTTCTTTACAGCCTGGAATTCCATTGCTGCTGTGGGATGGTCTGTATGTCAAATTGCTCTGATTGGTCAATAAATAAAACACTGGTTGGCCAGTGGCCAGGCAGGAAGTATAGGTGGGACTAACAGAGAGGAGAATTGAGAGAACAGGAAGGCAGAGGGAGATACTGCCAGCCAGCTGCCATGACATGCAGCATGTGAAGATGCTGGTAAGCCACGAGCCACATGGCAAAGTATAGATTTATGGAAATGGATTAAATTAAGATATAAGAACAGTTAGCAAGAAGCCTGCCACGGCCATACAGTTTGTAAGCAATATAAGTCTCTGTGTTTATGTGGTTGGGTCTGAGCAGCTGTGGGACTGGCGGGTGACAAAGATTTGTCCTGACTGAGGGCCAGGCAGGAAAACTCTAGCTACACATTGCCTTCTTTATTACTTAAGGGATGGTCTATTACAGTGATTGTTTTTAAAGACTGCTTTTTCACAGTGCCTACTCATAATAATTCCCAGCCCACTAAAAGGTACCATTGGAAAATTCTTCCACCAGGAATGTTAAACAGCTGCACCTTACATCAATATTTTGTAAAAACAACCATTAGAACTAATTCACAAACAATTTCCTCAATCTGTAATTTATCATTATATGGATTATATCTTATTGGCTGATTCAGACATGGATACTTTAGAAAAAAAATTGTTTGATGGGGAAAAGAGAAATTTTCTTTTGGGGGATTACAAATTGATCCTGAAAAAATGTAGCATGAATCTTAAAATGTTCTTACTAATAAGATCAAACCTGAGCCAGGTATTGGGGTGAATGCTGGAAGATCAGAGAAGCAGAACAAGCCATAGCCACCTCACCTCGCCAATTCCTCAGCTGATCCTGTTTCAACAGACTGGAAACCTCTGAGTCCTCATCCGGAATGAATCTCAGCTGAACTGTGCTGCTCAAAGTCTAAAAGCTTAACCAGCTAAAATCTTCTAGTTTCTGGTCTTCACACCTTATATACCTTTCTGCTTTCTGCCCTCACTTCCTGGGATTAAAGGCGTGTGTCACCATGCCTAGCTGTTTCCAATGTGGCCTTGAACTCACAGAGGTCCAGAGGAATTTCTGCCTCTGGAATGCTAGGATTAAAGGCATGAGTGCCACCATTTTCTAGCCTATCTGGTGGCTGTTCTGTTCTCTGACCCCAGATAAGTTTATTAGGATGCACAATATTTTGGGGAATACAATACCACCACAAAAAAAACACAAAGAGGAGAAAGAAAAAGAGACACCAGGGAGATGCCAAGGACCAGCCAGCCAGACACGGAGGAAGCAGTAAAGTAGGACATACAGAATGAAAGAAGTGTAAAAAGCCCTGAGGCAAATGAAACAGGTTAAATTAAGTCAAAAGAACTAGTGGGATACTATAAGCTAAGGCTGAACATTCATAATTAACAATATGTCCCATGTCTTTATTTGGAAGCTGGATTGCAGCCCAAAGAAAACTCCAACTACAGGCCACTTGGCATTTGAAGGAAATTGGAAAGAATGGAAAAATGATAAAGCTTAATAAATAATGGATGGCTCATGGGCTGACCAAAAAGCAGCAACAACTGTCATTTTTGAACTGTCCCCCTCTCCAATTTCACACAACAATAAATTATTTCTCAATTGGTTTGGGACTCGGGATAAAAAGTGGGTTATATACAATAACTAGCAATGAAGAGTTCATGTGGCTACCTTATACCAAAAAAGTCATGGTCACTTTGTTTGGTTGTTTCCTACCAGGCTGACACACTACATCTTTCTGAACCCCTTGAAGACCGTTACAACTGGGAAGTATGAATGTCTGCAGGCAACACTGATCAACAGGAAGACCCCAATTCTTCTCCATGATAGTGCCCAACTGCATAAATAACACTTCAAAAGATGAACACAGATTGAGCAAAGATTTTCCTCAACCATCATGTTGACCAGCCTTCTCAACAATTGACTACCACTTCTTTCAGCATTTCAACAAATGTCTGCTTCCACAACCAGCAGGAATCAGAAAATGCCTTCAAAGAGTTTACTGAACCTGAAAGTTCTAGCATAGTCTATGTTGTATTTATATATTTACATATAAGACTATGCTAGAACTTACACAGGAGAGTTAACATATGAAAAATAAAATGAAACTACTTCTCATTGGCCATATTTGTTGACTATAATGGTTACTATTTTAATTTTAAAAAATCCACCCAGAGTGACGTATTTCCTCCAAAAAGGCCACACCTACCCCAACAAGGCCACACCTCCTAATCCTTCTCAAATAGCACCACTCCCTGATGACTGAGCATTCAAATACATGAAGCCTATGAGGAGTATTCTCTTCCAAATCACCACAAGTAGGATATCAAATCATTTTGACATTAAATGCCAAGGAATGGTATAGTCTTTTGAGGGTTCCCCACACTGATTTCAGAATGACTGAATCAGTTTGCAATACCATCAACAGTGAATGAGAGTTCTTTTTCAGTAGCCCCTCCAGCATCAGTTGCTGGTTGCTTTGTTGATCTTTGCCATTCTTAATAGGGTAAAAAGAAATAGCAAAGTAGTTTTATTTTGCATTTCTATACCTCCTGGGGGATGATGAACATTATTTTTAGATATTTCTTAGCCTTGTATATTTCTTTAATTGGAGAGATCCCAAGGCCACATTTTGAATGAGCTATTTGTTTTCTGATTCTTTGTTTTTAATTTCTTCATGTAATTTGAATATTAATCCTCTGTAAGATGCATAGCTGAAAAAGACTCATTCTAGGTGCTTCCTCTTCACTTGATTGTTTCTTTAGCTGTGCAAAGGGTTTCTAGTTGTAAAAGGTCTCTGTTGTCAAGATCTTAATTCTTGGGGAAAATGAGCCCTATTTAGAAAATCCTCTCACATTTATATCCTATACAGTACTTTCTATGTTTTTATCTAGTATATTCCATGTCTTGTGTTTCACTTTTAGGTCTTTAGTCCATTTGGAGTTAGTTTTTGTGAAAAGTGATAGATAAGAGTTTAATTCATTATTCTACATGTAGATATCTATTTTTCCAAGTACTATTGATTTCTAATTCTGTTAATTTGGGCCCTCTCTATCTTTTGGTTAGTTGGACCAAGGGTCTAATTATTTTGTTTATCTTGTTTATCTCTTAGATTTATTTATTCTTTGTATTGTTTTCTTTGCTTCTATTTAATTAATTTACACTTTGATTTTTTTTTATTTCTTGCCATCAATTGGACTTGGATTTGATTTATTCTTGTTTTTCCAAATTTTTACATTGTGTCATTAAGCTAGTTATTTGTGTTCTTTCTGGTTTTTTAATATTGGCAATCAAAGTTATAAACATACCTTTTATGACTGCTTAATGTGGCCCACAGGTTTTGTTGTGTTGTGTTTTAATGTTCATTTAGTTTCAATTTTTTTATTTCTTTCTTGATTTTTTTTCCTTTGAACCATTTGTCATTTAGTAATGAGTTATTTAATCTCTATGGATTTGCATATTTACTAGAGATTTGTTTGCTGTCAATTTTAATTTTTATTGTATTGTAGTCAGATAGGAAACATGGAATTATTTTATTTTTTTCAAATTTTCTATATCTTTTTTGAATGCCATTTTCAAAACCTGGATTGCCTTCACTATTTAGGTATTTTTAAGTTCATTCTCTTTCAGTTCATTGAGCTGTCTCTTTGTGTCTTCAAATTATTTGAATTATTTCATGAAGCTTATGATTCTTTTAAATTTTGTGTCATGGGGTTCATCTAGGTAATTCTCATTGGGGAATATTTTTATTATACTAGTAGATTTAGAGGGAGAATGCTCTCTTGCTCTTTCCTATGACTTGTGTTTGGGGGATGAGATCTTGTCATGTGGACTTTTTTTGTTAGTTCTGTGTCTGGGATAGATAGAGCAGGTTGGAACAGAACAAAACAATGTGCTGACTGCATTATGCCTAAAGGTTGAAAATGGATTAGGTAGACTGAAGTCTCATGGACATTGTGGAGCACAGCTTGGCTGGAGTGCCAGATGTGCATCCTGGTCTAAGTCTGGAGTACCAGATGTGCATCCTGGTCCAAGTCAGAAGTTTAGGGTAAATCTGGAGGTTAGTGATGTTACCTGGAAACAAGGATCAGACAGATTCACATTGGTAGACCCTTTCATGTGTGCAGAAACTGGCTTGGTGGAAAGGTTGGATATGGCATATTCAGAGCCTATACATTATAGGCAATCAGAATATTATTCTGGCTGCACAAGCAAGGGTGAGCAGACTACATTAGGGCAATGATATGAGACCTGGGATAGATCTGGGGGTTGAGCAAAGGATGTGAGAATATAAGGTAGACTTACTAGGCTAGACCCTGAAGAAGGGTGTAAAGGGTCTACCTGGACAGTGAGTTTGGAATATAAAGAGTGGGGGTTCTGCAGGTTGGGAAAACCAGTCTGTCCATAGTATCCTCTTGACCTCATACCTTCCAAGCACAGTGTACTTCAATATCTCTTGCTTTCCCCTTCATTCTTATGCGTGCCAGGTTGCTGCAGCTCATTGCTATGGCTTGTGATTATGAGATGATTACACTGCATATAGCTATCTCGGGAAGCAATCCAAATTCACAACTCAGCTCGCATCTCTGCTTTGTGTGCATGACTGTGTATCACCATAAATTAAAAACATAAGAATTAGAGACTGTAATTCAGACCATTATTAAGTCAGTTACATGTAATATATCTTATATAATTTTTACTATAAGATCATATTCTTGATTTGTGTGTAACTTCCAGATACTTGTAATTCCTCAATATTCCAGGTTCTGTACACAATATTTTATATGTGTTAATCTATTCACAATAACAAAATGATGAACGTTGTACCTTTATGACTGATGGTTTTTAGCAGCACTCTTACCCTGAGAGAAAAAGTCATGAAACACAACAGAATCCACTAACAAGAGTTTTATTGAGGAAGGGAGAAAGGTGAGGTGTGATCAGGCCTGCTGAAAGGACACGTGAGTGAAGAAGGGCGAGGGGGACATGGGGCCTGCTTTTTAAGGACCACCCAGAGCATGCGCACACAAGCCCATGTGGCTACTCCATACATGCTCATAGATCACGTGGTCATGCCAGGCATGATTTATGTGACTACACAGCACATGGGTTATGTAGAACATATGATCTGGAAATGACTAGGCAGAAATGATTAAGTGTCCCACTGGGGTATGCTTGACCATGGAGCATGGCTGGAATTCCTATCAATGACTATCTCTATAGATGAGAAGCAAAGGCCCATACAAATTAAGTGTCTTATTTAAGATTACAGAGATGTTATAATGAGACAGTAGTTCAAACCCAGGCTGATTGTCTCTGGCTTCTACCTCTGACATCCAGGACAGCTGTTGTTAAGTTTTAGTACATTAGACTGCCCTGGAGGTCTTGTGAAGGCACAGAGCTACCTGAGAGACTCTACATTTCAAACCAATTGCCAGACAATCTGGATGGGGCTTCTCTAGCAACACACATGAGGAGGTGCAGCATAAGACTATCACACTTTGTGCCCATTCAAGACTGTTAGAACAGAGCAGTGAAGTACCTCTGTAAAAATGACTTCTGACACCAACTCCTCAGGATGAAGACAAACTTGAGAGGTGAGGGTCTTCCCCAAACAACTACCATTTCAAGCCTTGAAGTTTCCAGGCTTCATCTCACTTTCAACCAACTGAACACAAATGTGGGAATTCTTACTGTACTTTATTATATGATAATTCACTAGAATAACACATATAAGGCAGAACTATAATTTTACTATAGGAAGGACACAAATCTGCACAGTGTGATGAAAGGGATGACAGAGTGAGACACAGAAGATCCCAGGTGGGAAGCTAATGGTATCCCTTGGGTAAGCAGAGTGTGTTGCCATGGCAGCACAGTGACAAGGTAATGATTGCAGTATTCTCTAGGGAACTCATTCAAGCTCCAGTGTGCAGATACTATGTTGGAGTCTCCTCACCTAGTCATGATTGATCAAACCATTGGCCATACATATGAATCACTCAAGCTTTAGCCTCCTCCCAGCACTGATGTGATGATGCCACTTCCAGAGGCACACCGTTGTTCACACTGATGGTATTTCAGGCCTGGCCAGTCCTCACCCTAAACATCCCTTCTCTTTAGCACAAATCCTGAGCCCTGCTGATATAACAAAGATGTACCTATTATTCTTGATGTCCCACACCTCCCAGGAGGAAAGGACAAAGGCCAGTCAAAGTCAGATCTTTAGCAAGAACTGCATAAGCCAAATTAACTTGCTTAAAGTCAGCACATTTAAAATGGCATGTATACAACTTGAACTTGGATTTTTCATATACAAAGGTGTAAACTCACAATTGCTACATATTCTAGTTCCTTATTATCTTTGTATTAACATGAAAATCCACCAGTAGTTATTAGCAAGACAAGAGATAGGAAAGTGTTAGTAGAGATGGGAAACTGCTAATCTTGGGAAATATAGATTGTTCCTGCCAAGACTCAAACTGAATTTTCTTTCCTATGCCCTTCAAAGGATGAATCGTTCACAGCCCCTCCCCTAGGTCTATGTAGATCTGAAAGCACCTTACCTGGTATTTTAATTACCTCATTATCACCAGCAAACATCCTTCCTGCTCTACTTCACAGCACTGCTATATATAAGTCAGGTGGAGCCCATCTCTGCAGTGAGGGAGCAAATTGGGCCCCCCATTGTTGCTACAGTACAACTAAGGTTTCATTGCTAATACACTGTATTTCCCAGTGGCAGCCGACTTCCTCTAGTGCAATTATTTGCCCATGAAGTGTTACAATAACTCAGAAATAAAGTGTAGGGAAGGAATAAGGACCATCATTTATGAGGATTTCCTGTGTCCTCATCCAAAAAAAAAATCATAATCACTAGGAGGTGAAAAGGCTGTTATTGTCCATACTCTGTAAGCAAAGACTGGAGCAATTAAGAAAATTGATATTTGCATGGCTTTAAACAGAAAGGAAGGACTTAAACCCTTTTGACATCCTCTTAACTATTGTGTCTGTCTTGTCAAGCAATAGTAGGACCTTCAAGCAGCCACCATCACCTACAAACACATGCTCTTCATATTGAAGGTGTTGTATTCTACCAGCTATATTATCTGGGATGGTGAATAATCTCTTAGTGAAAAACATCAGAATGTAAATCCAAAAAGATAACCTTTTTATGAATTTTTCTGACATCTAATATCAACACAGGTTCATTATTGCTACATATCTTTCAAAGGTGAGGATCAAGATCTATGCCCTTCCATCATGGCTATTCACCAGGCTCCAAACAGGCATTGACTTAACAATGCCTACTTTATCTAGTGCTATTTTCAAAGGGACAAACACAAGCTCTGGGAGAAAAGACATGCTTTTAATTAAAAATAGCTTTACAAACTACAGTATTTGGCACAGACACTTTTGTAAAAGTGCCACTTGTATCTAGCCTTTATTTGAACACTTCCCATTCATCGAGAGCTATGTATGCCAGAGACAGTATGACTGTCACTGAAGACATTAAATTTGAGGGGGTTACACCAACTGCTCTAACAGACTGTGTAAACAAGAGCTTCAGGGCTTGTCCAGGCAGAAGCTCATGCAGACACATTCTCTGTGGCCTTCGGATGATCAGATGCTCATGTAAATGGCCAATGCTACGGATTCTTCATTAGGAAGCTGGAGTGTTTGTTTACTTTGGGAAATGATGCAACATAAAACTTTCTTGGTAGTGACTATTTTGAAAACTACCAGTAGCTCCATTTATGACACTTGATGAGGAGACTGAATGCAAAGTGCAATGCCCAGGAACTCTTTGAAGGAAGCCCTGACGGGCTTACAGAAATTTTGTACAGCCACAGAGGAGTCTTTTCTTAGCAGCCACACCTGTCATGCAATTTTTTAAAATAGGTCTGTATTTGTATTATGAAGTCCCGATGTCTTTTCTGAAAATGGTGCTTTATTGACTGTTGGCTGTAGTGTTCCTCGTTAGGAATTCTTGTCTGCCATGGCAGTCTCATATCAGTCCTGAATCTGCTTTATCAAAATGGAAGGCTATCACAAAATGAAATGCTATTTATATGGTAATTAAAGCTCAAGCTGAAAACTCTTGCTAATGTAGAAATTTACCAAATGCAGCATGCTTTTTTGCCTCAGTACATCAGTCTGAGTATTGAGAACTCTGTTTGCTTGCTACTCTGAGCTTCTACGTGTGTAAAAGTAAAATAAATAGAGACTCGCTTGCATAGCATCATGGTGATATGATGCAATTAGATCGAATCACATATGTTGCCATCCAGAAAAAGATTTGTGCAGCCTTTGCCATTTGGACCATTTTCCGTTGCATGGCTGATCTTTCTGGCCATCCAACTATACTTTATGTGCCTCTGGGCACTGCTTAATGTAGTCTCACCCCATTAGACTCATTGCTTTTTGTACAAAAGACTGGAGTTTACAGTTAACGTCAAACATGACATTCATTTCTAGTTGTCAAGTTGACTGGTGAATATTCCCTTTCTCCTTTGTTAATTGTAGGTCAGTTATTTTAGCCAGTGTCATTTATAACATGTCGTTCACTTTACTCAAAACACTTGGCTGATTGACATTCTCAGGCTAGTTCCTGGTATAATACTTAGAAAGAACCTTATGAAGTGGGTCATAAGTTGCCTATCTTGCTCATTATAAGGAATTTCCCCTCTTAACGCTAAGTAAACTGTGACGATTTCCAGACACAGATAGCTAAGTGTCCTTGATATGTTTCAGGAAAATTGGGCCCGGTCTAGAATGAGTGCCATTCATCCTGAGAACACAGCCCTCTTAGAAATACATATACAAAGACAAGGGTTGTCAATGCATCCTGCTTAAATTTTTTTCCTGGTTTGTGGCTTCCTGAAGCAATAGGCTATTGGTTTTCACATAATATATAAAGTATTATGTTTTTACAAGGGTTTTGGCACACAGAACCCCACATGAAATGTTAGCACTTAATGCAGAATATTGGAGAAGCAAAGGCCTGGCTTGCCAGATCCCTGGAAAGTACAAGGTCTCCAGTTCAGGGAGTTCAAGGCTGACAACAGTCCTGTATGCCAAATAGTTTACAAAGAGTCAAGTATGCCATGGCCCCTTGTCTGACAGGATTATCCCAGCTGAGAGCTATAGCTAAGAGATCTCAAAGGCACTGACAGTGGCAGTTTGGATACTGTGCAATCCCTGTATATAGGGTGCTAGGGTGATGATATTCCTGATCCCAGGCAAAACATGTTTCATACAATGACCCTGGCTATGGGAGTGGTTCTCTACTTCTCAGTGAAAAGCACAACGCAGAAGCGATTATGTCCATCTCAGTTATATTCCCCTGGGTACAAAGTACTGACATCTTATTGCATCCACCTCTCAATCTTACACTATAAATCCATTCTTTGTAAGGATATCATCCTCCTAATTTATCCCAGAGTAGAAATACCTTCCTCTGAACTTTCTCTTTACCAGTGCTGATGGAGGATGGTGTTACAATGAGTGATGTATTTAAGATCCTTGCTAAGGTGGCCCTATGTATCTGACTTTAGATTAAAAACCCAGGAGAAGGCCAACAAAAACCATACCTGATGGGTTTTCTCTATGTCAATAATAAGTTTATCCACTGACACAGTAAGCCATATCAAGTTGAATTGAAAAAGTAGAATAGGTTTATTTGAGCAAAGCAACTTCCAGGTGTGTTCTCCAGTCCCAGAGATGGGGCCAGAGAAGTCACATGACCAAACTAAACCAGGGAGCTTATATAGCCAGTAGGTGAAGGGTGATGAAGTGTCTGCCATAGCTGGGTTTCTGCCCAAGTATGGCCTAAAGCTGAGCGCTTCAGGCGGGGACTTGGGCTGCTGGCAACTTCAGGGGAGGAGCTGTCACAGCCTCCAAGAATGCAGAACTAGGCTTTTTGAGGCCCTTTTTCTTTGTGGGAGAGTCTCTGAGAGGATGGAGTTTGAAGAGAGAGGGTGGGGCTTTCTGGATCAAGCAGGAATGAGCTGGAGGGTTCAGCTGAACAATGACCTCTGGGTATCTGCTCTAGAAAAAATGGAACTAAAGTTCTCTACTTTATTTATAGAATCACAGGGGGGGGTTGTATATGTGTGTGTGGTGCATGCATATTGAGTGTGCATGCAGAGGCTATATATAGTAGGACATCTGTGTATACGTGCACATTAAGTGTGCATGCCCCAGTATACACATGTAGAAGCTTTAATATGACATCTGGTGTCTTCCTCTATAAACCTCTACTGTCTTCCTCTATTATCTTCTTGAGGAGGACTTCTCACTGTATTGAAGTTTCCAATTCATTAAGCTGACTGGCCAGGAAGTTCTGGGGATCTGCCTGTCTCTGTCTCCAAATACTGGTGTCACAGTCATGTGCAGCCAGGCACAACCTTTTACATAGGAGCAGAGGACTCAAATTCATATCTTCAGACTTGTAAAAAAAAAAAAAATCAGCCTTATCCATTGAACAATTCCCTCAGCCCCAGGTCTCAGTTTTTTTGTTTGTTTGTTTTTTTTTTGTTGTTGTTGTTGTTGTTCTGAATAACAAATTATAATTGTAAAACCTGTTACTTTTCTACATGACTCAGAGTGGGCAATTCTATTTAGTAGAGGATTGTGGATATTTTAGAGATATAAAGTCGTGCTAGAATCTCTTCCTGGCTGTGGAAAGGAGAGGTTCAAGAGGCCCTACATAAGCAGGTATCAGGGACCTGCAGAATGTTTGATGAAGATTCAGATAACAAGAGGGGGTGGATGTAGCCACATGCAGGAAACGAGGGACACAGAGAAAACACAACTAGGGAAAATGCTGGGCAAAGAAGTTTCAAGGGTTCCCTGGTACCATCGCACCAAATTTCCATGGTAAATTCTCTCTCTGGATTATAGTTGATGTCGTTTTGCATTTAAAAAAAATTTAAGAATCTAATACTATAATGGCCTGGAGTGGAAGGTATGTGGAGCAATGAAGAATACTAGCACCTCAGTGGCTCACAGTCTAGGCATTGTGTGGCTCTTGCCTAACTTCTTCCCCTGAGTTTCTCTCCCTCCCTGGATTCTCCAGTTCCTGGTCTTCCTGTAGGTTTGGAACCACAATTTCCTTGTCTACTCAGGGCCTCTTCAGGTTCACTTGCTCTCCCATCATCCAGCCTGTGGTCATTTGAAAGAAAATGCACTCCCCAAAGGGACTGACACTATTAGGAGGTGTGGCCTTGTTGAAGCAGGTGTGGTCATGTTGGAGGAAATGGGTCATTGTGGAGGCAGGCTTTGAGGTTTATATGCTCGAGCCACACTCAGTGTCTCAGTCCATTTCCTATTGCTTATGCAAGATGTAGAACTCTCAGCTACATCTCCAGCACCATGTCTGCTTACATGCCCCCATATCCCACCATGATGATAATGGACTGAACCTCTGAACTGTAAGCTACCCAATTAAATGTTTTTTATAAGAGTTGTCATGGTCATGGTGTCCCTTCACGGCAATAAAAACCCTATGACACAGCCCTTTACTCTAATGCTACCTATTCCCAATAGCTCCCTGACCTCCCCGTTCATATATCCTGAAAGATATTATGTCTGCTCCATGCCAGCCTGTTCTAAACTGTTTGTACCACTTATGATCATTTGGACAACTTTACGTAAGTCCATGTTTTTTCTACAGTGTTCACCTCTTTGTTGAGAGTGCCTCACAGCCTGTGAATATTTGCTAAACAAATAAATTCTAAAGAAAAAGGACAAGAAGAACAAATTTAAAAAAAACAAAGGTAGTTTAAGAGTATATCAAGGTTAGCAAAGCAAGAGCTAAGAAGGAATAATTCAGCCTAACAACTTGCCACAAACCTCCAGCCATCATATGTGAGATGAAGAGCTGGGAATCCATGTATGTTTAAACGAACAGCTGATGTCAGAGTGCTGCAGAGCATGGGAACACAGGGGATTCACATCATTTTTTTTTTTCTTGAGTCATTTTATCTCTCCAAATCTGTACCCTGTGTTATTTCATCCAATACTTAGGAATGGCTGTTTGGTTTCATGTTTTATGGATACATGTTTTTTTCACAGTCATATTTATTAAATAGCTCACAGCACTTCCATGTCAAGCAACATTCTGAGCTCTTAATGTTCTATGTGTTATTGTTTATCATTACCCTACCAGGTAGTCACATTTTCATCCTTCCTCTATAGATGAGAAAAGAGGCAGGAAGACTATCCTGGCCAAGAATTCAGAGCTAGTAAATGGCAGGTGCAGACCCAGGAAAAGTAACCTGGCTCCAGGGACAATCTATAAAGCAACTGCATTAGGGCATCTCACCCTGGAATCAACCAAACAGCCTCCATTCTCAGAATGCACGCTGATGTTAAAGTCCATCCATCCTCCCCATACATTACTTTCCTAATCACAGCAAAACCTTGCATTTGGATAAAGTGCACACTCATATGCCTCATCCTGAATGAGAGACCTTTCAGCCCAATGGACAACCTACTAATAAATGGAAGAAGTCGTGTGTTCTTAAATTCATTTGTCTCACAGAAACCTTGTAGTGCTTCTTGTTATATGTGATGGGGTTTATTGAAGATAAACATCTGGGATGAGTGACTCTGAGATGTGATTCACACCACTGTACCTGTGCCCTGCCTGAAGGGATTAACTCCAAAAGTCCCCTAAGGAGATCTTCAAAAGCAGCATGTTAACAGAACAGGGACACATTTGCAAAATTACTGGTACAGCTTCATCTAATCCTCCCTAACTCTCTGAAAACACTGTCAGGTCTCTTAACAAACCATATTTTATCTCACCATTAAGTTGTTATAATTACTCACTATTTGACCAGATGGTGAATAATTCTCAAAGTCAGGCCAGGTGTTGGAGAAGCAGAGATAATCACAAAGCTCATGACTGTGTGAAACTAATTTAAAATGCTGGAACAGAGGCACAGTGGTTCCTGATGTGAAGACTCCCCCCACCCCCCAGCCACCCACATACACACAAAAGAAAAAAGAACAAAGAAGGAAAGAGATTTTTTAAAAATGATTATTTGGGCAATATGAAACTAAATAAACACAGTAGTGTTCAGTTACATTGTGCTTAATGCTAAATTCTGTCAATCGGCCAATGCTTTTATAGGTGTCATGTCTATTTGAGCCTTTAAAAAGACACCAACAATAAACACTTTAAAGCATTCAAAATTCACACCTGTCTCGTTTCAGACAATGTCAACTCAAATAAATCTCAGGCTTTGATGCAATCTAATACTTCTAGTATTCCTCTTCTACACATACAGCTAACAGATTTCTCAATCCGTTTTCAAATGAAGAACTCCCATTGGATATTCTTGCCAGCTTTCTGCCCTCCACAGCAGAAATGACCTAACTAACGACAGAAAGGATAATTTAGTGAAGACAGAGTCCCAGAACATATTTCTTGAGGCTTTTTAAAATCGTGCATGCATGCGTGCAAGTGTGTGTGTGTGTGTGTGTGTGTGTGTGTGTGTGTGTGTGTGTACAGGTGCCAGTGGATGCCAGAAAAGATCATTGGATCTCCTTGATCTGGAGTGACAGAAAGTTGTGAGCTGCCCACTGCACCTTCTGGGAATCTAATTCCGGTCTTCAGCTAGAACAATATAAACTTTTAACCACTAATGTATCTCTCCATCCCCTCTTGATGTTTGCTAATGATATTGCTGATCAAGTATAGAGTATTCCACACTTTCAGTATGGGCTTATTTAAATAACTGACAATCAGACTTGGACCTAAGGATTGTAATCTTACACAGCATTGTGGATATGTGACCTGTGTCCAAGACCTACCTTTAAAGAAACTGTATACTTAGTCTTAGTCTCTGCTGTCGGCATGTTGAAATTCCTGGTGATTTTTAAACGAAGGGTCTTAATTGTTCCTTTTGCAGTGAGTCTTGCAAGTTTCCTGACTAGGTGATTTGTGTAATCTTTCTAAACTACAATTTCATTGTCTGGATTCACCAGGAGTCTGTAGGGATCAGGTGCTTCTAGGTCCTTGGAATCTTGTTCAAAAAATTAAAGAAGCCCACACCAAGAGTAAATTATTGCTAGTAGTCTAAGCTGGAGTCATCCTTGGGGATTCCTGGGGATTTCACTAGCACCAGGCTCTAACTGTGTCCTGTTCTGAAAGTCCTTCATATCCTATGCCTATGAGTTCAAGCCTACTACCACTTTCTTATCTATCAGACTTAGGGTACTTGTTCTTGTGCTTAGGACTTGATCCATTTGGACAGAATATGGTGATATGGAAAGATAAAGAGGCGAAGTAGAACAGGAGAACTAAATAGGGAGGAGGGTGGGAGAGGAGGATTTGCATAAATTCTACTGTCATCTCATATAATTAAATTATCTGTTGATGGTGTGTAAACCTAACACAATGCAAAGGTTGTATAAACAGTTGTCACACTGTATTGTTTAGGAAGTGATAGCAAGAACAATGTTTTTATAATTGTTTATTACAGGCACAGTCTGTTCTCACCTCCCCAGGTTCAATTTCTCATTAGTTCAGGCCATGGATGTGGACACAAATGTTCAACCACAATATGTGCTAGACTTCAGCCACAAAGTGGGAGATATAACTGCAGTAAGACTATCATAGCCACTACTTTCCTGTTATTGACAGTTCATCCAAAGGACACACATTGGGCAATCATTGTAAATGCGAAAATCTTAAGTGGAAGTTCTTGCGAAAATCTTAAGTGGAAGTTCTTTGTGACCAGAAGATTGGACAAGGGGGAAAAAAAGGACTCAGAGTTCAGAGAAGACATTCAAGAAAGAACATTGAAGTAAAGGCTTATTATATGAGTGGATGTCATCTGGCCCAAAGTAGAAGGAGGTTGTACTGAATCAAGAGCCCATAGTGCAAAAGGCTTTTGGTAATGAGAACATCTATTTGAGGCATTGAAAATATGCCACAAGCCAAGTAAATACAGAGCAAATTGGGCTGCAGAGGTTGGATATAGATTTTGAGTGTAATTAGATTTGTAAAAAACTAACAGAAAATTTTAGGCAAAGTTAGCTTTATGCATGATTAGAGTAACCTTTTATAGAGAACCTAGTTCTAACTCTGCAGCAAGTAATTAGTCTGTACTTCACTCTGCCAGGTCTGATCCGATGCTTGCAGACACTTCCTACTGCCCGTCAAGTGTGAGTTTGTCAGAAATAGAATTAACAACAGGAAGGGGAGCGCACAAATGCCCAGGAGGTTTACTGCTCAATGGCCAACCTGCTGTGGTTGATGAAAGGTATTTTCTGTTTTGAGAGTGAAGACTTCTTACTATGCTCATGTTGGATAAATGAAGGTGTCTGTTTCCTTCTATTGGCCTAAAGCAGGTGCCACTGTAATTGCTGAAATGATGGTATATTGACTTTTAATGGTGCATTTTCAAATAGTCATCCCGTTTACTGTTTAGGCAGATAATTTACTTTTGAAAATGTGGCTCAGTGTAATGGGGACTCCTAAGATACCATTTTAACTAAATGGTTAACTAAACTGAGCTAACTAAACCAGCATCAAAAAATAAAAGAGAAGCCACATCGCCTATGAATTGAGGCAAAAATCAGAATTGTTTTTTCTAGGAGTCAATATGGAAGGGACCCATTTGGTTTTACACGACCTAAATTTTCTATGTTCAAATTTTGTTGTGAGATAGGTCAGCAGATCAGTTCAGACTGTGCAGTCTTTGGGTGACCTAGAAAAACTGTCATCTCTGAGGACTGAATTTTAAATCAAACAACTCGTAGAACACAGATCAGTATGACAGATACAGATCAGTGTCTATTTCCTTTGCATCTTTCAGAAACTGATGGTGGTAGCATTGGACTTCAATCTTTGAAGAACAGTATACTGAAGAAAATGTAAAGTAAAAATGCATTTAAGGATTTGTTTTTAAAACCTTTCTACCCTGTATTTGAGAGCACTTGTCCTATGTTATTTTAATAAAACATGCCTTGCGATTATTTTAGTAAGCCTTCTGCTCCCAGTCCTATTTGCATAAATTTGTGAATGGGAGCAGCATAGAATCACAAATTAATCACATCAACAAGAGGTATACTTAGCTTGATTTACATTGGTTGTGTACATGATCCACAGATCATGGCTCCATAACAAGCATTCAACAGATTTGCTTTTAATGAAAACCTCACCTAATGGCTTGAGGCTACAGATGGAGGTGGGGTTAGCAGCAGGAAATTACAGAATCTATGAGGCTATGGCTGTCTGCAATCTCCTTCCAGCCAACATGGGAACTGTGGTGCTTGTTGGGTTGCTGGATTTCAAAGTGATGTTGATAGTCACCAAAAAGAGTACTCCAGGAAAATAGAAATCAACAGCAAGGAAGACAACGTAACTAAAGGAGCAAAGTAGAATCTCTTTCAGATGGTAGATAACTTATGGCAGTGCCAGGTGTTAAGCTTTCAGAGTTGACAGGAGTGTAGCAGGCAAAGCTTGGCTCCTCCTGGAATAAAACTAGAACCAACTGTAAGCAGCATGATAGCCATTCTGCCTCAGCACTCTGTGTAGAATCTGGTCCAGAATCTGAAACAAATAATTAGGAATAAATCGTGGTCACGGAGGTGCTTACTGCTTTGTAGACTGAGATTGAATAGATATTCTGACTAGATATTGAATAGATATTAGTAGCCATTTGCATCAAGCCATAGAGAGGCTCTTCTTGAATGAGAAGAGACCTCATGATAGTTTGAGTGTTGTCTTTGACTTTATCCAGTGTCTGTGCTGTGTGCCTTCTCTAAGCATTCCTTACAAAGAAGCCATGGTATTTGGGCTCTTGGCTGCTTCCTGGCAACTAGAATAGGGAGAAGCAACTGTCTATCTCCTAGAACTACAAAATTGGAAAGCAATTCTAATATGATACATGCTCATGATTTAGTATCAACTAAAGTACCATGTCATACCCAACAGGAAAATTACAAGAAACAGTGACTGACTGGACTTGGGATAATTCCCTGTATCAAGAACCCTAAGAATTCCAAAAGATATATTACTAAGATCTTCACTAACAAAAGGGTGTGAATAGCATTGCCAAAGAAGAAATACTGAAGAATTAGACTAAGCAGGAAAAGAAAATATAAATAAATAAAAAATAAACATCACAGTCTTAAAGCATTCTTTCTTGGATCCCATACAAAACCTGCTTTTTTTTTTTTTTTTTTTTACACATAACTAAACGGAATGTGAGCCTTTTGTTAATGTATGAAGAGAAATTTACTATTTTAGCACTTTTATTTCCTCATGTGTGTTTGCTGGCTGACAAATATAAATTCTTAAAATGTAAAGGCTAATAACATGTGAACATAAAATGTCAGTTTTGAACCTTGGCAGATGTTTTAATAATTTAAAATGGAGGCATATGTAACTTCATCTCTTTGCATAGCAAGGTACAGCTTGGAGAGGAAATAAAATAACCAGATATGAAACTTATTTCATATTACCCCAAAAGAACATAGTCCTGCACTTTACTATAGAATCACCGCTTACGAATATGCATTACTTAGAACCCTCATTCAGATAATTGTCTCAAAACATAAAAGTAGTTTTTTTATGGAATAGCACACAGTAAAGTTAGTGTGTCTCTAGGAGAGAATTTTTCCCAGTTATTTCTTGAGAAAACTGTTTTTTTTTTTTTTTCAAATCCAAGTTTCAGAAAATGAATAAATAAAAAACAAGAGAAGATGGAAAGAATGATATTATTCTCCCATGGTATTTATGCATACCATCCAATGTAAATATTGATTAGTCTAACGAATCCGATGACATAGAATTAAAGCTGACAGAGGATCAAAGCCTGCAGTTTGGGCAGAAGGCCAAAGAAGGTAGCTATACTATAACGAGTTGTCCTTGCTAATGCACCCTTGACATGTCCAAGAGTGGTCTGCTCCAGGTCAGAGTCAATGTCACAATACAAATCAGCAATAATAAGTTTCTAGGTAGAATATATGTTACATCAGGAGTAGCCATGCAAGAAGGAAGTTCTGAAAACAAAACAAGTCCTGAGAGAGCTTCAACTTCTGGTTCTGTATAACTTTGCTGTTTAACATTAAGATATAGATTTTATTTTATTCAACTGAAACTTGATCTTTTCTGGTGATTTTCAGTACTTGAACTTTGATGTTTGGGCAAAGACCAATAATTATTTAGCAGAAAAAAAATCACAGAGAATGCTTGGACTATTGTAGCTCCTGATAGGAAGCTGCTGCAAAGTCTGAACTGGCTGAACTAATGTCATTTCAAGTGACAAAGCCAACACTGGAGCAAGCAAACAAGAAATACGTACTTTTAAAAAAAGAAAGAAAGAAACATCTCAACCCTGTACAAAGAGCTACAGGCTACTAAGGAATGCTGAGAATGAAAGAAACAGTCTTCCCCAGGGAAGAGCAAACCAATTGCTTATCTCATACCAAATGTTCAACCCTGAAAACAGACTGAGAAGGTTGTATTTAGGAACATATATGTATATGTATATATCACTAATTAATTGGATTAATTAACTGAATTAATTAATTTAATTGGAAATAATTAGATTAAAGAAAGAGCCATGAATTGGAAAAAGAACAAAAAAGGTTTTGAAGGAGGTAAGGAAAGAAGGAAATGAAGTTATTATGTTATAATCTTAAAAAGAAGAAATAAAATCATGTAGAACAAAAGAAAAACCATCTAGAATGTCATAAGAAGACCAAGGTATCACATAAAACAATTAGCACTTTGTCTTTTAATTTCACTTTTATAATAACTTTTCCATGTTAAATGTCCTTGCTGTAATGTTTCAGCTTTAAATACTCTTAGTTAATGTTTACATTAATATTCTTTCATTTTTATAGTTCATCTTTCTTTCTTTCTTTCTTTCTTCAACTATTTTTGATGCAGGAGCTCATGAAGCACAGGCTAGTTTTAAAACTTACACTGTGATGGAATTCAGTTTTTAATTCACTGAATGTAGTCATTTCCCCTCAGTATATCTGAGGGTTTGGTTCCAGGATGCCTGTAGACTCTTCAAACCAATCACTACTCAACTCCTTTAGGAGCATTTGCATAGAATCCACATGTATCTTCTTATATAATTAAATTATCTGTAAATGACCAGTAATACTAACACAATGCAAAGACTGTCTAAATAGTTGACACACTACATTGTTTAGAAAATGATAGGAAGAACAAATTTTGTAGACTTGTTCATTCCAGGGCCAGTCTGTTCTCACCTCCCCAGGTTCAGTTTCTCATTACTTGAGTCCATGGATATGCACAGAAATGTTCAACTGTAATAAGGTCTAGACTTCAGGCACAAGGTGTTAGAGACATAATTACACTAAGAAGGTCCTAGGGATCAAATTTGAGTTGCAAGACTTGGCAGCAAGTGCCTTCTCTGCTGAACCATGTTGTCAGGCCTCAATTCTTCATAAAAGGCCTCTCTAATAATACAGACAGATAACTTAGCTTAAAACCTTCCATTCAGTTCATATACATCTAATTACACTCAAATCTGCATCCAACCTCTGCAGCCTCATTTGCCCTGCACTTCCTTGGCCTGTGGGATATTTTCTATGCCTCAAATAGATGTTCTCATTCCCAAAGGCCTTTTTCACTATGGGCTCTTGAAGGACAACCTGCTTCTACTTTAGCTCAGGTGATACCCACTCATCTCATAAGCCTATATTATTCTTGAATTTCTTCTCTGAACCCTGAGCTTCTTCCCAAGCCTAATCTCGTAGCCACACAGAGCTTCCCCTTTAAGAATGTTCACATTTGCAATGACTGCCCAATGTGTGTCCTTCTGATCGACTATCAACAGCAGGAAGGTAGTAGCTATTACAGTCTTGGTGTAATTATGTCTCTCACCTTGTGCCTGAAGTCTAGACCTTATTACAGTTGAACCTTTCTGTGCACATTCATGGACTCAAGTAATGAGAAACTGAACCTGGGGAGGTGAGAACAGACTGGCCCTGGAATGAACAAGTCTACAAAATTTGCTCTTCCTATCATTTTCTAAACAATGTAGTGTGTCAACTATTTAGACAGTCTTTGCATTGTGTTAGTATTACCGATCATTTACAAATAATTTAATTATATAAGAAGATACATGTGGATTCTATGCAAATGCTCCTAAAGGAGTTGAGTAGTGATTGGTTTGAAGAGTCTACAGGCATCCTGGAACCAAACCCTCAGATATACTGAGGGGAAATGACTACATTCAGTGAATTAAAAATTGAATAAGTATAATTATTTGAGTGGACTTGGTTCCAATGACCATTTCTAATTTATACAAGATCTGCTTCCCAATTAAAAATGTTTGAAAATATATAATTATGAATGCCCACCTTTTGTTGCAAAGATCATTTGAAATTGTGCTTTCAGTAACTGTAGTCTTTATAATTTCCCAGAAGTACGTGCAGGAGGTGTAAGAAAGTGGGCCTTAATTCTGGGCCCCAGTGTCAATGTCAGAGTACTTCTTATGATCCTTTCCATTAGAAGATGTGAGAATGAGTGTATTGTGGTGCTATTTCTCCTCCTCCTTTTGAATAGAATCCTACTGGTTAGCATAGTCAACTCAGGCATACTTGTTAATATCTGCTTAGAAAGCTAATCTCCCAAGTCCATCAGCACTCAGGGAAAGTAAACTTCACATATGTTTCTAATTTTTTCATGATTTTTTTTTTTCCTTTCAGGTTTAGTAGAATGCATTCTTCTTGACAGGAAATCTACCTGTCATTCTACGGCTTGAGATGCTGAACTCTAGGAGCAGCATGCTCTTAACTGTTTCTCATGCATGCATAAAGCACCACATGCCAACACCCACCAGCACTGCCTCTGGTTGCTCTTTCACAGGCTGGCATGGACATGCAAATGAAATGTACCAGGCACTCCGTGTGTCCAGAATGCATCTGTTCTTATTCATATCTCTTTGGTACATGATCAGTGTCTGATCTTGTGATCAATTCAAAATGTTTGGTCTCTCATAGAAGCTTGTGGAAAAACCCATTTTCAAATAAGCTGTATCTTCAAAAATCTTTAAATTATTGACATCATCCAAAGTATTTGGTGTACTTGTTTGTGGTCAATATACGTATGACACATTCTGATGAAGGAACACTAATGACTCCAAAACAGATTAGAATGTGGTGAAGAGAATGATTTGGAAGGGAATGAATGGATTGAAAATGAAGAGTGAGAAAACATTCATGATAATTATAATCATTTCCACATGCAGGACTCAGCATGGCTGCTAGGGCCCTACTGGGCATTACCCACACAACCATTGTCTGTTCACTGTCATAAGTGGATGAAACTCTATGGGAGCAAATTTTTACGTTTTAAGATGTTTTTCTCTAATCACTCAACATTCCACATATTCCTAAGTTGTTTCATGGTGTGTGTGTGTGTGTGTGTGTGTGTGTGTGTGTGTGTGCAAAATTCCTTAAGTTGTGTATGAGCAATTGTGACAAATTTTTCTTGGCGCTAAGCCCAGCTTGGCTTACTTTTCCCTTTATGCATATGTATCATGTCCCAAATTACTTAGAGAGGAGCACTTGCTAATTAGCATTATTATATATAGAATGGTTAAAAATGAACAAAAATGTGGAAAATATCTATAGTTCCAGAAGCAGTAGAAGCTGCAGTAGCAATGTGGAATGGGAAGCAAATGCCCCTGAAGAAAAGACATGGGCAAATCTGCCTTTTCTCTTGGGTTGTGTCAGAGAGGCAGCTCCAAAGATACATTATCCAGACACACACACACACACACAAAAATTATTAGGTTCTGAAGGACTGCTTTATTTTAATAGTGAACTCATAATCCATCTCTTCCCAACCAAGAGAAGCTCGGGTGGCCTAGTTATTACATCATTCTGCACTCTCATTTACCATCCAAATGAGAGAAGTGCTCATTAATTTCAAAAGAACTAAACTGCCCTAGGAAAGTGTTCAGAGATGAGATGAAGACAGTGTGACCTTTAGTAAAAAAAATATTCAGAAATTCTGACTTTATTAAAAAAGTAGACAAATGTCCAGGAGGATTAAAATCCCTTTCATTAGAGACATGAAAAGCAAAATGCATTCCACTGGCCATCAGGAAAGTTCCCAATGGGGTTCTCAAGACCAGGCAAGTACTGGATAACTAATCGGTATTTCCAGCTGGGTTACTCATGTACTTAACTGCACACAACACCAGGAGACAGTGGTCTCATAATTGAAGCTGAGAAGACTATGACCTGTGGATGCACAGTGAACTTGCTCACTGTGTCTTGACTGCTTTTATTGCAATATATGTAATGGACTAGATCAGGGTTCCTGCCCTCTGCTCCTGTCTACCACACTGTGTGCCATGATGGGAGAAAGTTATCCTTCGGGTCGGTTGATGGAAATTCCTGGGTGCCAGTGCTTGGTGTGATGGCTGTAGGTGCCACCTGGTTTCTTTGGCCACTTTACTCACATGAATGTTAGACACTTTTGCTTAAAACTATCTTTGACTATTTGTCTTTCTTACTTGCAAAATTTTTTTCTACTACTTTGAGAACAAAAACCTAAACTAACTGAGGGGGGATTACTTTTATATAACATTTGCTTTTTTAGTTAAAGTGTATTTTGAGGGTTTTCCAGAGATATAATGTGTCACTGTAAGCTTTTTCATTTAATGAGAACAAATGTGTTCCCTGATTTTACACAAGCAAAAGAATAAAAATAGTCCTGATGTAATAAATCATCCCACAAAGCAAATCTCTGTGATTCCTCTCAGAGATTTATGATAGAAGACAATGAATCTCAGGATTACCATGATCAAAGACAGGAATAAAATGCAACCGCAAAACTTGTTTTGAAACATATCAAGATTATTTTAAACTTAAGAAGCTGAAAATCATAGCCAAGCTTTATGAACAAAGGAAGTTCTGCTGCCTACGTATCTATGAGGTGCAGAGCACTACAGAGATGATGCCCAGTGCTTGCCTCCCTGTGCTGCTGCTGACACTCATCTGGGGTGCTCCTCCAGATCTGCATTCTGGTGTGAAGACTGTGGCTTTTGCATCATTCTCTCCCCAGTCCATGTCCAACAGCAGGAAAATATGTGTTCCATAAATTATGTTTTGTAAAACTGATCATCACCGTCTCGTGTGGCTGTTGTATGATCAGGGAAATGCAGGGTGCTGGGTTCCATGGGCCAAAGTTGGAAATCAGGCTAAGCCCTGTCATTCATGCCCCCTGGAGAGCATCCCTCAAAGAAAAACGAGGTAAGTTTACAAAAGAAGAAGCCAATAAAAGGAGCTTTGGGGTGGAGGAAAATAAGAGCAAGTGCTAATACAGTGGAATTACTCATCTCTCTACAGAGAATTCAGAACACCTATTACGAAGAAATTTAACAGAATCCATGACCCCATACCCGGAAGTACATTCAGTAATGTGTTGATGAATTTCTGTCTCAGGTTCCCTACATTTTCCCACACAGTTTAATCTGCTTTATGTTTAAACTATATGCTCATTTCTCTTCACAAATGGATCATCAAAACTCATATATTCTTGGACAGTGCAATTTTTTATTTAACATTATTCTATGAAGGCTTTTTAGAAATGTTAAGGTAATTCTCATGTGAATTCCTCTAACCTAGAGAAAATACTTAACAGGGAATCAGATACTTAAGTTCACACTCTGCTCTTAGGAAAATACATTGAGTGTGAAAAAGATATAGAATTTCTTGGTTGGAAATCATATGTACTTAGCATGATTTGGTGGATGTTCTTTGAGTAGCTTTCCCTCAATATAGCACTATACAGTAATTTGTTTTGGCCATGATTTCCAAATGATAACATGAATTTTAATGGTGTCTTTTTTTTTTTTTTTTTAACTAATGCCTCATCACTTATTTGACTAGTCTCCATGGTGGGACTTTAACCATTATAAATCGAATTATTAGGTATAAAAATAACTTCAATGAATATTCTTAAATATAAACCTCATTTTGTATCTCTAATTATTTCCTAAATGGTCTGAAATACTTTGTCTTTCAACACTCTCCAGAAAGACATTCACAACTGTCCTGCCTCAATTTGATATGCCAGACTTCATCAACTCTCCATGGGAGACCTTACCCTCTTGGAGGAGTGGCTTGGGGCAGGGGTGGAGTAGGAGGAGGTGGGGGAAGTGGGAGGACGGGAGGGAAGGGGAACTGTAGTTAGTATGTAAAATGAAAAAAAATATAAAACAAACAAAAAAACAAAATCAAAGAGAAAAGAATAAATCTTGGTATTCAAGTTGTTTTATTTTAAATATTGGGATTTACAAGTATAACTAAAAATTTCACAGTCTCATTACTGTTGTGGTGATATTTTATTTGTGCTGAAATGTGGTGATATTTTATTTGTATGTTAATAAATAAACCTTGCCTGGAGATCAGAGGACATAGCCAGCCACAAACGAAAGTCAGGCAGTGGTAGCACACACCCTTAATCTGATCACATGGCTCTGTGTTTCTTATTTAATAAGACTGTTTAGAAATTTGTCTGCATTAACTGTGGCTAGAAAGATGGCTCAGCAATTATGAGCATATACTCCTTTTTTTCAGAGGACTCATGCTCAATTCCTAGCACCCACATCAGTGACTTATAATGCTAGTTCCAAAAGAATCAGATACCCCTGGCTTCCATAGCCCCTGAACTCACACACACATATGCATGCACGCACATGCGCATACACACACACTCACAATTTAAAAAATTTTTAAATCATAAGTCCCATTAATACAGTAAGTTCTATTTCATTGTCTGCCAGCCAATACTATAAATCAATTCCATGTTTTCATCCATTTCCTTACAAAATTTGAAATATGTTGTTTTGTGCTCTGTGCTTTCAAATGAAAGAAGCAAATGATTTAGTGGAGATTTTCCACAGGGAAAGAACAAATAGATACATTAGAGGAGATTTATTAGAATTGTCTCACATGAATGTGTAGGCAAAGAATTCCCACAACAGACTGGCCATCAGCAAGCTGGAGAATAGGGAAAGTTAGTACTATATTAGAAGCCTTCAGAACCACTGATGCTAGGCCAAAGGCCCAAGAAACTAGGCCACTTGGTGAAGTCCTGGGATACAAAGGCCAGGAAGTTTTTAATTTTCTTTCTCCTTTTTTGCCCCTCACATACTGAGGACCACAAGAATCATGGTAGTCTGTCTTTGGATGATATTGTGTTAGAAGATTGCTGTTGGTGTTGATTACCTAAGTTCCATAAACAGTAGTTAAATTAATTTTGGCTAGGTCAGAATTTCCAACAATTTCTGAAAAAGCCCTAATCATCTCCTGTCACTATGTAATATGTATTTTTTCAAAGCAGAGTCCTCAGCATTGGCAATTGGAAAATGAAAATATGGATAACTCTGAAAATGTTGAAAATAGTCCATGTCCTACAATATCAAATATTCACCCAAGATTTAATTATATATATATAAATGAGCAATCTTATTCCTCATTAGTATAAAAACTTATTTTCATCACTAATACATGATAAAAATTACATCTATATCACAGAATTATCTTAAAATAAATTTTTCTTGATTTATTATAAATTCACCTTTATTTTCTTACCTGTTTTATGTCCCTATATACCAGTGTTATATAAACATTCCTTGGGTGTAAAGGGATTGTGAGTTGAGAAAGTTTAAGATGTGCTGACTCACTGTATAAAAACATCACATTGTATCCCACAAATATGGACAATTAGTATACATGTGTCTTAGTCACAGTTCAATTGCTATGAAGAGACACCATGACCACAGCAACTCTTACAAAAAAAAAAAAAAAGCATTTAATTGGAGGCTGGCTTACAGTTTCAGAGATTTTTTTTCCATTATTGTCATGGTGGCATGGAGGCAGTCATGGTGCTGGAGAATTAGGTAGAAGTCCTCTGTCCTGATCCATAGGCATCAGGGAGAGAGAGACTCTGGGTCTGGCAGGGGGTTTTGAAACCTTAAAGACCACCCAAGTGACACACTTCCTCCAACAAGGCCACACTTCTTCATCATTCTAATTCTTTCAAATAATGCTACTCCATGGTGGCTAATGGTTCAAATATGTGAGCCTATCAAGACCATTCTTATTCAAAGCACCACAAAGTCCATTAAGACTTTCAAATATAAATTTCTCTTATATAAATAGTCTAACATGTACAGCTAGAAGTAACACCTACTATAATATCCGGGTGTTCTCTAATCAGTCAAGTTGAGGTGTAAAATAAAATATTATAGTAGACCAACCTACACTACACTAACCCTCTCAACACCATCTCCCATTCTTAAAGTGTATCATATAAAACCCTCAAATCATTATTCTTCAGTGCAAATCAAACCTAGAGTTTTATGCTTTACCACTGAGCTACAGCTCCAGAACCCTCCACCCCATTTAATTTTAGCAGAATCTATTGCTTCTACCAAGTGAGATGTAATTTGTTCACAATCACTTGTCCAATAGCCTCACAAAATCAAATTGTTCTTCCCTCCTGCTTCTGTTAATCACACCAAAGATTCTGTATCCAGAAGACATCCAGGTGGCTGGCTGCATGGGATGGAGATTGTAGTGGAAACACAATGAAAACTCACAAAAATGAGGCACAGGAGGCTTAGTGGGGATGCAGTCCGCTAATTTTATAGTCTTTTATTTCTCAGTATAAGATTTCTCCACATCGGTGCTATTGGAATTTCAGACCAGCTAAGCCTTTGTTGTGGGGGATGGGCTGTGCATTATAGTGTGTTTAGTAACATCCCTGATTCCTGCCCACAGATGCCAGTTTTGACTCTTCCAGGAGTTAAACCAAACATGTCTCCAGACAATGCCAGTGCCCTGTTTGGACCAAGATTGGTTTGAGTGTAGAACCACTATCTTTAGTCTTCAGTCACTGACTTATCTTACAATTAATTCTTTGATAATTTCACACAATGTATTCTAATCATATTCACCACCAATTCTTTCCCTTATCTCCTCCAGATTTGCTCTCCACTACCCTACTCCACCCTCAACTTTATGTCTATTTCCCCCCGCCCTTAATAGCCCATCAATTCTAATTGTGCTATCCACATACTTCTAGTGTGGAGCCATCCACTAGGATGTAGTTGTGGTGGTTTGAATGAGAATATTCCCCCATAGGCTTATATATTGAAACAATTGGTCCCTGGTTTGTGAAGCTGTTTTGGAAGGAGTAGGAGGCATGGTCTTGCTGGAGAAGGTATAGAGCTATAGAATTTAGAGTTTGCCATGCTGGGTATTGCTTTGGTCCAATGTTAATTTACTATACTCCCTTTTCTCCCCTTTTGGAATTATAATGTTTTATCTGTCATAGCATGTTGGAAGTATGTGATTTGCTTTGAATTTGATTTTAAGACATTATCTTGAGTCTTGAAAGAGGCTTTGGATTTTTAAACAGTCTTGAGACTAAAGTACTATGGGGGCTTTTGAAGTTGGACTAAATACATTTGGCATTTTGATGTAGCTAGAAGCTTATGGGGGCCAGAATATGGTATGTGGTCATCTGAAAGAGAATGGCCCCAATAGGCTCATATATCTTAATACTTGATCCCCAGTTTCTGGAACTGTTTGAGATTAGGGGATGTAGCCTTCTTGGAAAAGCTGTGTATCATTCGAAGTGGATGTTGTGGCTTCCAAAGCCCATGCCAATCCCAATTAGCATTTTGTCTGCATCATGGTTATTGTCTGAAGATGTAAGCTCTCAGGTACTAATCCACTGCCATACCTGCATACCTGCTGCCATATTTCCCATTATGACTGTTACCCTCTGGAACTATAAGTCCTTATACGTTCTATTTTATTTAAGTTTCCTTGGTCATGACATCTCTTCACTGCAATAGAAAAGTCACTAGTATAGTGATTGAACTACTAGGAGTAACACCTTTAAAGAAAACTAACTCTCCCTCCCCATAAGCTATTAACTGTGCATAGCACCTGAGTTAGGGATGGGAGTTCTTGAATCCCTTCCCATTCTGTGCTCGAATATTGACTGTCCTGATCTTGTATAGGGCTTGTGCAGGCAACTAGAGTTTCATTGAACTTGAGTCCATTGTCCTCTCATTTCCATAAGATATTATTTCTCTCCAGTACTCTCACTGGCCTTGGTCTCTTAGAAATTCTCCATTCCCTTTACTATGGTTGTCCCTGAAGAGTATGATGTAGACATGCCATTTTAGGCTGACCATTCCACAGACTCTTAATCTACACTTTAACTAGCTATGAGGTTCTGCATTAACCACCATCTATCCAGCTCACAAAGAAACTTCACAGATGAGACTTCATAGCCACTCTAATCTAGAGGCAGAAAGGTAGTTATCTAGAGAGCAGATTGACACTATTGCTATTTAGTAAAATAAGAGTAAGTTTACTCCTGGGACTTAATGCTCTCCACAATTATAGGTTTTTGGCTAGATTTGCACTACAAAGTACAAGTTTTCTCCTGTGAAGTAGGCCTTTAATCCAAACAGAAAGCAGTTGGTTTTCCCCATAACATTTCTGTCACTACTGCATCCACTGGCAAATCTCTTTTTAACTAAAATGTAGTGACATTGTTTCACCATTCCCTTTCCTCCCTGCCTTTATCCCTTCTCATGTCTCCCACCCCACCCCATCCTTTGCTTCTTCTCAATGTTGTAGCCCCTTTCCCTTTAATTGTTATTATTACACATTTCTGTGTGTAAATATACAGATACAGCCTGCTGAGTCCATATGTTGTATACATATGATTTCAAGGCTGACAATTTGGTGTTGCATAACCAATTAAGGGGCCCATGCCTCTTTCTTACACTCTCAGCATCCCATGGTTACCTGTAGTTTTTGTCTAGGGATAGGATCCCTATGAGATTTACCCTTCCCTTAGCACTCCATTAGTATATCCTTGTTCTCATCTTCTTTAGAGAACCAGATGGTTGAGGTATCATGAGTTACTTCTAGGAGATACTATCTGACAGCAGATTTACCAGTCCTCTGTGTCTTATTCTTTTCTTCACTTTTTCTGTGGTGTTTCTTGAGCCTTAGGTACAGGAATTGTATTATAAATGTATCCACTGGATCTAGGCATCCCATGATCTTTGCATTTTGATCCATTGAGATTTTCTGTGATGGTCTCCATCTGTTGCACAGAGAAGCTTCTTTGATGAGGGTTGAGAGCTACACTTGTCTAATTGTAATTGTAAGTATTTAGAATACAGTTAGGAGTTATCAGGGTTTAGTAAAGTGGTGGTAGTAAGCTCTTCTTTAAGGTCACTGTCCCCACTACCCTTGGTTTTCCAGTGCCAGGCTCAATCTCCCCTCTGCTTCAAAAGACGTAAGCCCAATGCTTGAACATATCTTGCCACATTGGTCATTATTTGAGTTTAGAGTTCACAGCTAGGTAAAACTGTTGATGACTTTTTTTTCTTCCTCTAGCAATCTGCATTGCACTTTTTCAATACTATGAGAACTAGCCAGCAGGGAGGAAGCTTCCTTATCAGCACCAACCTGGTCAATACCAACATGATTTCTCAAGTCCCATGACTAATATGTGTACTGTATTTGGCAATAGGGACATACCATCAAATTTTGATGGGTAATCAAGAATAAGGGCCAAAGCTTGTACTATTTTGTGTGTCTCCAGTACACCTCTGACCAACAATTCAAGGGGAAGTATCCCACAACAAGCACTGGGCTCTTTATTTCAAAACCAATGGCTTCCAGGGCTAGCATAATTTCCTGTGTAGAGTAACTTCAACTGAACTCTAACGTGTGTGTGTGTGTATGTGTGTGTGTGTGTGTGTGTGTGTGTGTGTGTGTCTTCTAAAATAGCGTTTCCATATGGCTTTGTCAAATACCTTTAGAGTTAATTCTACACTGCTGTTTTGGTTTCAGCCATAAGATCAGTCTTACTCAAAAGTTTCAGAACCTTTGAGTCATTCTGGTTGAGCCAAAGATTCAGGCAAAGTTGGAAGATAGCTGTCCTCTCCCTGCTGTGGTCAGACTGTAAAGTTTGGCTTCAGGTGGGTATTTTGTCATTTTCTTCCTGAAAAGAATGACTTTCTGTTTTTCAGTTTGTTTGTTTTGTTTTGTTGTTTATTTGGCTTTGTTTGTTTTCTCTCCAGGCCTTGTAAGAACTCCTACATTCTTTTCTTTCAAGGGAAATTCCCATATAGAACCAAAAGCAATGTTTCTCACTGGTTCAGTTCGTTTCTTAACCTACATGTTATGCCATTTCCTAACCATTCTTTCCTTATGTAGTCCAGTCTCACTTTCAGCATTTAGAATAATTTAAGTAAATTACTTTACCATTGTATTCAGCTTTTCTGAATCTGTAGTGCATTCATTGTAAATTGCCCGTGTTTCATTTTCCTTTTAATTTTAACTCTGAGAAACCCTAGGGTGTGAATCATCTTCTATTGGAACCCTGATGAGATCTGGTGAGGACTCTCAGCTAGGGATATCTATACTATTCTCTGGGCATCATGAGTAATAGTCATTTTGATAATAAAATTCTTAAGGTTAATTTCAGAGCTCATGACTTCCTCACTACAAAGAAAATTAAATATTAGTTTACGTGATCATATGGAATACAAATCTGAGTGTCTATGTCTTTGTTGCTGGTAACTGTTTTCTCCTGGCCCATAAGAAGTTATGTTTGAGCAAGACCAGTTCACTTTGAGTACTCAGAGCGCATCCATGACACCTCTACAGAGCTGATATAAAATTCTTGTCTCAAACCATAGATTAAATCTCATTCCCATTTTGGGTTGATCGAGAAGCCACACTGGTATTTTGGTACCTGGAGATTTTCCTTTCTTACCTCTAAACTTGATTCACTATGCATTTAGTTTTATTTTGTTTGTTCCACATATCTACTTTGCTGCCTTTATAAGTTATATACCACATCTCTTAGTTTAATATAAAGATGCAGGCAGATATATAGGTGGACGTGAGTCTTATTGGTTATGTTGACTTAGCAGCTCCTGTAACATCCTTGACTATGTGGGAGAAACAAGCAGGGTGAAGGCAGAGACCAGGTGTCTGGGAAGTAGATAAGCTGATGAAGGAGGAAGGGAGGCAGACAGAACAATGTAAACCTCCTGACTGTGAAACCCCTTTGCAGGGCTGGTGAGATGGCTCAGTTGCTACAGTTTGCTATGTAAGCATAGAGACCTGAGTACGGATTCTCAGTGCCCACATAAAAGCCAGGTATGGTGGCTCACTCTGTTAATCCAGCCCTGAAGGAATTGTTAGGGAGACAAGAGGGTCTGTGAATCTCACTTTGTAGTCAGGCTAGTCAAAATACCGTATTTAGCAAGAAACCCTGTCTAAACAAAATAAAGTAGAGAGAAAGCAATATAATAAGACACCAGACATTGACTTTTAACCCCGCACACACCCACCCACCCACCCACACACACACCATCTTCTTTCCTTATAGAACTGGAGAGCAATAGAAAATTTTGGTATTAGCAGTGCACAAACAATCTTTTTTCAAAGAGCCTTCTGAAACTATGTGAGGTCATCGATGACATGGGATGCAAAACATCTATTGGAGAAAATCATTCAGAAGCCCCATGGTCAGTCAGGCTGAGATAGTCTTAGGAGGCTGTGTAAATGCACCGAATGATGGGTGGAGGCTAAATGTAGGAAGCCTCCTGATGTGGACTTTAAGTGTTGGGTAGTTATAAAAGAGGAGAGAGATGAAGTACTAAAGGTCTGGTCAGTGCCTGGGAGTATAGTACACCAAGATTCAAGGTCAGAAAAGTCAGCTTTGTATGAGGCTGCAGCAAAAATCTGTGCTAGATGATGATATTAAACTGGTATTCACAGAAGCAGGCTAGAGCTTAGAGACCAAAACATAAATCCATGTAAGTGGTCCACATCACTATATAGAGCAAAACAGCATACATCAGAACCAAGGGGGAACAAGTGTGAACCTCAGCAATTAAGGGGCAGGTAAGGAAGGAAAACCAAAAGGGCATGGATGAGAAGTAACAGCTGCATAGAACAGGAAAAGAGGACATGGCAGTGTCTAGGAGGGGCTGAAAGTCAAAAGGAACCATTCTATTAGTTACCAGTTACTGTAGAAGAGAGGAGCAGGAGAGAGTGAAACAGAACAGAAGGGTAGGAATCTAGACATGGTAGAACCACATAAAAACCACAATGTTCTCCAGTTCTATAAGGGAAAAAGATCGTGTGTGTGTGTGTGTGTGTGTGTGTGTGTGTGTGTGTGTGTGTGTGCACTTGCATGCATGTGCACCCAATGTGTGGAGGCTATTGGTATATTACATCATTCTACACACTTCCTATATTGTCTTCACATAGGAAAATGTAAATGTCATCATTAAAATTCAATTGAAATTTGAAATGAACAGACTGAAAGACAGAGAGTGACTTACTACAACCCTCTGTAACAGCAGCAGGTGTCTCAACTCATTTTAGAGTTGAGTGATAAGCAGAATGACCAGGAAAGCTGATATCTCTTCCAAGGGTTTAAAAATACAGAAATGCTGCTGGGGGCTATACTGCAGTCATCATCCTCTATCTGTGGGTTCCACACAGGCAGAATCAGCCAATTGCAGATTGAAAGTGTTTGGAGAGGCGTGTCTGTATTGATTTACACATTTGACTGAACAGATATGAAATATTTTGCCATTATTTCACAAACAATATAACACAAGAACTTTCTATAACATTTACTAATAGTTATGTCATTTAGAGAGTATTTAGAATGTGTGGAGGATTTGCTTATGTTCTGGAGAAACGTTCTACCAGGGACTTGAAGATCAGATGTTGGTGTCTTCAGGGGTCCTAAGGCCAGTGAACTGTATATACACTGATAGCCAACTAGAGTTAGTAAAAGGATTAAGGAAAAAGTTATTGTTTTGTATACTCATAGCATCAAAATAGACTTCAAATTTATGAACAAGGAGAAGAAATTACCTAGGGGAAAATAAGCTAGCTTTATAAGTTATTTTTAATTTTTGTGATTTTAACTTTATTTTGTATGTATTGGGTTTGCCCTGGATGTATGTTTGTGCTTCACATGTATACAGAGTCCCCAGGTCCTCTGGAACAGCAGCCAGTGTTCTTAACAACCGAGCCATCTCTCTATCCCCCAGGATAATAATTTAAAACAACTTAGAAAATTATTATAGTATTCAAATGATTAACTAGTATGGTGTAAAGCTTCCAACCCAAACAGCAATGTTCTCAGACACAGACAAATTTTAAGTTGAGATTTCCTACCAAAGCCTTTTACTGGCAGAGGAGTGGTGGTTGTTCTTGTTTGCAGCACGTGGATCCCAGAACCCTCACAGATATCAAATTTCACAGTTGCTCAACTCTTCTGTGCAGACAGAGAGTCTGCACAGTCAAAACTCTCTTCAGAAAGGGTTGGGACTTGTCCTGAGGAGGGTGGCATAGACACCTCATACTATTGTCCTGAGAATCTAAAAGACAGGAGGAGGAGGCAGCAGTTAGTGCCAGGTACCATGCTCATCAAAAAGTGCTTAAGGAAGGAATGACTGTATTCAGTTCCAGGCATCTAACAGAGAAGCAAATGGATCTTCATGACCTTCAACTATAACATCATCAACATGCAAATTTCAATAGGAAGCATATAAAAGGAATAGAGTTTTCATGATTTAATTTGGTTAGTTTCAAAATTTTTGTTTACTCAAAACAAAATTTAAATCTGCTCAAATAAAAGAAAAACAGTTTATCTTCTAGGAATGATTGTTTTAATCTTAATCTCAATTTTTTAAAAATTTTGTCTTGTTTTTGAAACATGCATACATGATTTGATGCATAGTTGGAGAGTTTGAGCTCTGTCTGCCTCTGCCTCCTGAATACTGAGCTTTCAGGTTTGCATTGCCAGCCTGGGTCTTTATGCATTTTTTAACATTGACTGCATGTATCTATGAAACTTACACAAAAGGCTAGTATAATAAAATGTATGCCTCCTGGGAATTTACCTCGTATCAAAGAAGACCGAAAGGTGCAATTCTTCACGCAGGCTGAACATGGAAATATTTTACATTAATATTTTTCACTTTGTGTCAATATTTCATGGACTAATTTTATATTTTACCTTATCTATGCGCAGAGAAAAAGAAAGACTGAAACTATCTGGGCTGCCTATATGTCCATGCACAGACCTTAGTGCTTGGCTTTGCATGTGCAGCTGATGAGAAAGTTTAGTGACAATGGTATTTATTTGGTGGCTGGTAGTCACCACCTGGGAGACAAGGGACAAGGGTGGTGCTTTGTGTCCCACTTATCTGCTTGCTACCCTGTCTGACTTTGGGGAAGAATTTTTTTTTTTTATTGATTCTTTGTGGATTTTCACATCATGCATTCTGTTCCCACTTATTTCCCTGGCCCCTCACATCTATCTGCCCTCTGCCCTTGCAACCTCCCTGCTCCAAAACAAAACCAAATTTAAAAGAAAAACCAAAACAAAACAAAAACAACAAAAGAAGAAGAATCTTGTCATGGAAGCTATAGTATGGCCCGTTGAGACACATGGTTTACCCTTTAGTCTATTCATTTTTATTTGCAAGTGTTCATTACCATGAGTCATTGGTCTGGCTGGAGGCCTCTGGTTTCTGCTACACTACCAATAATGGGCTCTCATTTGGGGCTCCTCTTGATATCCCGTTGTCCTATGTTGTAGGGATCCTTTTATTTTTGGATCTGTAGGTTCGTCCCCTTCACGTGCTCAACAATTCATAGATTCAGTGGATGTTGGGGTGGGCCAACTCGTAGCTCTGGTTCTAGGCCTGAGTGATAGCTGATTTGATCAGCTCCTTAGCTTTCCCCCATCTTCACTACCCAGCTCTCCCGACACCGCCTACAGCAAGGAGTGAGGCCAGTTCTGCTCTCAGGCCTTCAGATTCTGGTCCCACTCGCTCATAATGGCCGGGGCCAGCTCTATTGTTTTGCCCAGGTCAGGTTCAGGACCCTCTCTCCCGATTGTTATAGGGGGGATGTGAGGGAGGTGTGGTCAGCTCTCCTGCTCTTATGCCCTAAGGACTGGCTCACCTACAATCCCAACAAGGTCAACTCTAACGTGCTGCCGAGGCGGGATGCAGGGCTCACTCTCCTGTGTGCTTTAGCTGGTTAGCTGGTGTAGGGTAGAACTAGTTCTCTTACTTTCATGACCCCAGAGGCCAGCTCTCTCATCAGCCGCAGGTAGCAAGGAGCTGGTAGGGAAGGACATCTTTCTCTCATCCATGCTGCCACACAGACAAGGGGGCGGGGTCATCTCTCCTGCTCTCATACCCTCAGGGTTGACTCACCTGTGTCCCAGACCACAGAGTCACCTCTAGTGCACTTCCCAAGTGAGGTGCATGCCTGTGGTGAGGGGTGGGGCCATCTTTCCCAAGTGCATGGGTGAGCTCTGCCCTGAGGGGTGGGGGAAGAAATTTAATTTCTGAGTTACTTCTTTCCTGTAAAAGAAAACAGTGATTTTAATCTCTGAAGTCATTCTGAAGACTAAATGAGGTGTTGTAAAAGCTGTCTTGTCAATACAAAGATGTATATAAGCATTTCTTACACGTACAAGGCAGGGGGTGGGTATAAAAAAGAAGAATATTAAACACAAGGAAGTTAAATATAGCCATAGACCAGAGGTTCTCAGCCTGTGGGTCATGACCCCTTTTGGGGCTTAAACAGCCCTTTCACAGAGGTGACATATCAGATATCCTATGTATCAGAAATTTACATTACAATTCATAACAGTATCAAGACTACAGATATAAAGTAGCAAAGAAAATAATTTCATGGTTGGGGTCACCACAACAGGAGGAACTGAATTAAAGGGTTGAGGCATGAGGAAGGCTGAGTATCACTGATATAGAGGATGTACATATCATGTATAAATAAACACTCTATATGCTCTGAAGGAATTTAAAAGTTCTTAGTTTAATAAAAGCGATGAAAATTATGTTCTAATGTCCCCCATTTGGGCGCCCCAGATGTTTTGGGTTTGGTGTGATTCTCTGGTGCAGACTCTTCTGTTGAGTTTTTCATGTCAGTTTAGTTTGTTCAGAAGACAGGGCTCTTTTCGATGTGATTTACATATTTACAAACCTAGACATAGCCAATAAAACCTCAAACCTAGCAAAGAAAGCATGTTTCTCTATGAGATCATTAAAATAAAATAACAATTACATCAAGTCTCATTTTAAATTAACCCACCATGGTGGCTTTAATCACACTTCATGAGTCTATGAATTATCATTTATTTTCTCTTCTCTTGCCATTTTTTTTTCCATGTGAAAGCCACATAGTCTCAAGCTTCCAAGTATTATTTCTTCTTAGAAACCACAGTTACATCCTGTGCCTTTGGAAAAAAACCCAGCCTGTCTGGGTAAGAAAGTTACAATGTATAAAGCCAGGAGAACTTACAGTCAGCACAAGGCTAAAGCCAGAGTGAGTGACTCACTTGGGAAGAATGCCAGGCTGTCCTGTGGCCCAGTGACAAACTCTTATTTACAGTGGACTCATTTTTGCAGTGAATTGGCTCGGCCCTTGTCAAGATTGAAATATAAAGAAAGTGTCTATTAGGTTGGATAATTTCAAACATCTCAGTCTATGGCTGCATACATTTGCTTTCCAGATCATAAAACCAACACAAATAATTCAAGCCCGATTGGAAAGACTGTAACTCACAGTTCACCAGTAAGCCCCATGGCTAATCCATATTTTATGGGATGTTCATATTTAATGAAATGAGAACCGTATTCCATTTCAGAATGAAATGAAATGAAATGCCAGTTGCTCTGTAATTAAAGGGAATGGACTACCCTTTTACTGCGCACAGTTGACTTCAGGTGGCAACTCTGTACAGGGGAAATGCTGTCATTGTTTCCTGCCAGCTTATTCCTCCTACAGCAGCAGGCCAGGGTAGGCACTATGCTCACATATATAGCCAGCCTTTATAAACACCTGTCAGAGTTGCTGGCTGCCCATTCCCAGGTCTGTCTCAGTCTCCAAGGAGGTCAGGGAGGAGGCTTCTGTGACTTCTTTCACCATGAGCCAACTTTATGTTCTTGTGTAGCTGATTTGAACTGAAACATGAGGCAGAAGTGGGCAAGACTTGGCTGGTATGTAGCTGAAAGTTTTTCTGTGGTCCTGGCTGGCTGCCCATGGTCCCATAGCCACTCAGACCCAAATTAACACACACAGGCTTATATTATTTTTAAACTATGGCCATGGCAGGCTTCTTGCTAGCTAGGTCTTATATCTTAAATTAACCCATTTCTATTAATCTATAAATTGCCACATGGCCGTCTGCTGGCATGCTGTTCCTTTGGTGGCAGCTGGCAGCTGCTTTGCATCTCCTTTCTCTTCCTGTTTATCTGTTTGGATATCCTGCCTGTCTCTAAGCTGCCTTGCCATAGGCCAAATGGCTTTTTTTTTTAAATCAGCCAATCAGAGTATTCACAGCATACAGAAAGACATTCCCCCATCACTTCCCCTTTTCTGTATAAACAAAAAGAAAAGGGGAAATGATGGGTGATGGCATTCTATGTTGTGAAAATGTGTTGCTCTGATTGGTTGATAAATAAAGCTGTTTGGCCAATTGTGAGGCAGAATAAGGTTAGGCAGGACATTCTAAAGACAGAGAGGAAGGAAGAAGACAGAGCAGTGGAGATGCTGCTAGATGCTGCCAGAAGAAGCAAGATGTAAAGGCACCAGTAAGCCACGAGCCACATGGCAAAGTATAGATTTATAGAAATGGGTTAATTTAAGATATAAGAACTAGATAACAAGAAGCATGCCATGGCCATAGTTTAAAAATAATATTAGTCTGTGCATGTTTATTTGAGTTCAAGTGGCTGTGAGACCGGTGGGTGAGAGAGATTTGTCCTGACTGTGGGCCAGGTGGGACATAGGAAAACTTTCAGCTTCACTGGTGCTTGGATGTAAGAAGAAAGAAGGGGCCATTCCAACCAGATTCACTCATTTCCTTGAACTCAAGAAATACACTGAGCGTACTGGTTTACTCTGAATGTCCAGAGAGAAGACCAGGTGCTCAGGGAAGCTTAAGTCATGGACTGCCTTTTCAGGAGGTCCCCCACATCAAAGACACTGCCTATGGAGCCTTCACACACACACACACACACACACACACACACACACACACACACACACACGAGAGAGAGAGAGAGAGAGAGAGAGAGAGAGAGAGAGAGAGAGAGAAGGGGGGAGGGGAGGGAGGGGGAGAGGGGGAGGAGAGGGAGAGGAAGGGAGAGGGGGGAGGGAGAGGGGGAGGGGGGAGGGAAAGGGAGAAAGAGAGAGGGGGAGGGGGGAGGGGGAGGGAGAGGGAGAGAGAGAGAGAGAGAGAGAGAGAGAGAGAGAGAGAGAGAGAGAAGAAATTTGCATAACCTGAAAGATCCCAAAGATATAAAATCTCTGAAAGAAATCCCCAGGTCGAATTGTGACAAAGTTATTTCTAGTTGGCCATGTGTTAATAATCAAGTGATTACAGGGCTCTGGAGAAAGGTGCTACAGAGCAGGTGGACCTTCCTAGATCAGCCCACACAGCTCTGGGTGAGGGATGCTACTCAGGCTGATATGGGCCGTGCATATCTTCTTGTTATCTTATAGAACAGAATCTTCATTATAAAGTCTTGGGATTGAAGGATAAAAGATCAATGTACATTAATTCCATACATCTTTTATGGCTCTGCTAAACATTGCCAGACAACAAACAGTTACCTTTGAAGGACCTGTGTCCAGGGCACATTGAAATACTCTTACTGGTAGGTCAAACTCAGAAGACAGTGAGAGAACAAGTGTTAGAGTAAGAATGTAGTCATAAGAGTTCTCTAGAAGAATAAAACTGATATATATATATATGTATATGTATATATATATAGCCTCTCCCATATATATAGCCCCCTCCACATCTATATAGCCCCTCCCCATATATATAGCCTCTCCCCATATATAGATAGCTCCTCCCCATTTGTATAGCCCCTCCCCATATTTTTTATGTATGCATGTATATTTTATTAGAGTGGTTCACAGGCTGTGATCCAGTTGGTCCAATAATGTCTGTCTCACCACCACAGAGAGACCAAGGATTTTTGTAGTTGTTCAGTCAATAATGTTGGATGACTCAGTTGGTCTTCAGTCTATGTTGGATCCTAAAGAAGTAGGTCCTAATACTGGTGACAGAGTGCTTCATCAGCTAGAGTGAGGGCAAGCAGACACACAGAAAAGCTTCCTGCTTCCATGCTCTTTTACATGGGATGCCATCAGAAGGTATGGCCCAGATTTAGGAGGGGTCTTCTCACCTCAAATGATCCAATCAAGAAAATACCTCCCAAGCATGCTCAGCAGCTTGGATTTTAATTGAGTCTAGATATAGTCAATCAAGTTGACAACAAAGATTAGCATCATAAAGAGAAAGTAATAGGGGAAGGGGAAGGGGAGAGAGAGAGAGAGTCATTATAGCTACTATGATAGAGAAAAAGGGTGCACCAAAGAGATGTAGCTCATTCTTAGACCTATTAAAATTCCCATGCATTGCTACATTTAGAATAAGTATAGCCACTGCTCCTCAATTGCTTAAAAGAAACTGAGTTGCCTTACTGTTTTCAGGCTGTGTGTGTCTCCCTTTGGAGAGCAGTAGAAGAAAATCAAGGATGCATGGGCAGGATGGAGAGGTCATATGCTAGGTGCCAACTCCTACTGCTAACTGAATATTGAGATATCTTTCCAAAGTATAAATACTAAGGTATCCAATCTCTAGAATGAATAAGAGAAGGATTTAAGCATGGATTGGGCTCATTGATGTATTATCCAGTATGGGAGCTCTATGGAAACTGGTTCCACTCGTAACAAGCTTCACGGCAGAATGCCAACATTCAAACTTATAAAATGCCATTTTACAGCCTGTAAAAAGATCACTTGGTACAGCAGTAAAGGAATAGTTTTCAGGGGGTTTAAGGGAGAAATGAATGAAGAGGGGCAAATGTGGGGAAATACTGGCAAATGCTTTTAATAGACAGAAACAGAGGACATGCCACTCAGCTAGCCACCCTGCCTCCCCATGTGCACCCCCCCCCCATCTCAGGAATGCTTTGGCTGAACTGTTGTTAGTAAGTTAATCTTCAGGGTGAGAGCCAGAAAAAAAAAAGAACTTTTAAAGGTTTCACCATTATATTTGACATTGTTTTAAGGGAGGTGTGCAACACTAACCACATTTTGAGCAAATACTCCATGCTAGCTGACTTTTTCTGAAATCTTTTTTCCTCTACTGCCCTCTAGTGGGTAATGGCAACAAAACAGACCAAGTACTATTGGCTGTACTGAAAGTTTAAAATGAGAGCAAGACAGCAGAGAACTCCAGGACACAGACAGACAGACAGACAGACAGAAACACACACATTTGCGCGCGCGCGCGCGCGCACACACACACACACACACAGAGCCGTTGAGGCTTTCAAAAACAAAAAGTGGCCTTCACTATATTATGATTATGGCTTTAGTCTAGTATAAAAGTCACAAACATAAATCTAGACATAAGCACAGAGCTTCTGAACACATGGAAGGGGCCACCTAGGTGGGGTTGGAAAGTGGGAAAAGACATGGAGTTTCCATGGGCAGGGATCTCACAAGCTGACACTCTGCAGCAATGTGCCTAAAATGTCCCAAATCCATAAATAAGACTTGCATAGATAACAGATGCCCTCAACCAATGAATGGATAAAGAAACTGTGATACATTTACACAATGGAGTATTACTCAGCTGTTAAAAATGACATCATGAAATTTGTAGGCAAATGGATGGAACCAGAGAAAAACAACCTGAGTGAGGTAACCAGACCCAGAAAGACAAATATGGTATATATTCACTTATAAGTGGATATTAGCTGTTAAGTAAATGATATTCAAGCTAAAATACACAGACCAAGGAGAGGTTAACAAGAAGGGAAATAGGGGGAAGCATGGATCTCTCTGGGAAGAGGAATTGAGTAGATTCTGTAGATGGACTTGGGGGTGGGTGGGAACGGGAGGATCAGGTTGGGAGTTTGAAGGGACAGAGCACAGGGAAAGACTGGAATTGAGGAGGGAGACATTTGTGGGGCAGTGTGGAAACCTAGCACAGTGGAAACTTCCTAGAATCTGTTAGGGTAACCCTAGTGAGCACTCTTAATAATGGAGAACACAGAGGTTTAACTGGCTGGCCATCTTTTGTAGCCAGCAAGGCTTCCAGTGGTGGGACTGGATTACACTTGGTTGAATTATTGGCTGAGGAGGTCCTGTAGAGATCCCTAAATAGACTTATACTAGGACAGATGATCGCCCTCTGGAAAACCAACAGTAGTTTGCCCCATTTCTGAAGACAACTTCCACACAGTTCACTGAACGTAAAGAAGTCAAGCTGGTGCGGCCTTTGAGTTTTTACCCCTACGTTGTTCTAGTTTCTTTGTCAAGAGAAGGTACTCTGTAGGCTATGGAACAAGAAACGTGGACACCAACCCAGCCATAAAACCCTCCACCTACAATCTGCCTTGTCTGGAATATGAGCTGGGTCAGTGGTGGAGCAGAACATGTGAGAGTGGCTGACCAATGTTTGGTTTAACATGAAGCCCATGCCAGGAAAGGGAGCATGTCCTATACTTCCTGGAGGTCCAGAAACTGAAGACTGGATAGCCCAGAGACCTAGACCTAGGCTAAAACCAAATATGGCTGGCAAAAACAGACAAACAAACAAATCAATAATGAAAATATTTCTAATGATATTCTGCTATGCTCATAGATTGGTGCCTTATCCAAGTCATCATCAGAGAGGCTTCCTCTGGCAGTACCTGGGAGCTGGTGCAGAGAGCCAAATAGATATTATGGAGAGAGAGAGAGAGAGAGAGAGAGAGAGAGAGAGAGAGAGAGAGAGAGAGAGAGTTTAAATGGGAGGTCTCCATCAGGTCCCTCTGCTCAGAGACAGGGGAACTCCGAGGAAGACAGGGAAGAAAGACTGTTGGGGTCAGAGGGGATGGAGGACACCAGGAGAACAAGGCCCACCAAATCAACTAAGCAAGGCTCACATGGGCTCATGGAGACTGAACCAGCAAGCATGGAGCCAGCATGGGTCTGCTCCAGATCCTCTGCGTATATGCAATGACTATTGGCTTGGCATTTTTTCAAGACTCCTAAGAGTGGGAGTAGGTGTTTCTCTGACTTCTTTGCCTGCTCTTGGGACTCTCTTCCTCCTATTGGGTTGCCTGTCTAGCCTTATTACAAGGGCTTTCAACCTGTTTTATTTTGTTTTGTCCTGTTTGGCTGTGGCCTACTTTTTTCTGAAGAGGAAACAGAAGGGGAGTGAATCTGGAGAAGAGGAGATGTAGGGGTGCTGGGAGGAGTAGAGGGAGGGGAAACTGTGGTTGGAATATATTGTATGAGAGAAGAATCTACTTTCAATAAAAAAAGAATAAACTAAAAAAAAGGCTTGCATAGACACTGATTTCCACCCCCCCCCCCGCAAAGAACTGCAGTAGTGCACACTAAAACAACTCACTATTTCACAAGATGGCAGGACTGAGCTGGCCCCTTCCAGTGTGCTTATACTTCCCATTGGGTACTTACTTTGTGCCAGAAACTCTCCTGGGGCCATGGGATGCAAATGAACCAGACAAGGCATCTACATTCTAGAAGCCCAGCCATGGGGGAGCATTTTACCTAGGTAATATGGGTTATTGTAGAAAATGAACAGAGTGGTATTCTTAAGAAGCAAGGGGATGGGGGTAGGGATGGGTGGAGAGTAGTCAGGGTCTTCTTTGAAGCATGACATCTAAGATCAGATCTGAACACAAGTCAAGGATAGCCAGCACAAAGAGCAAAGTGGGATGAGAAGTGACCCCAGCAAAATTAATGACAGGTCAAGGGACCAAGGGCTAGAGGGAAAGGCAGCCCAGTTGACATATACAGGGCCAATGATGTGCTGGTGTGGACAATAGTAGACTGGTTATGTCCGTGGGGACCAGTGGGGTTGAGGAGTTGGAAGAGTGGTGAGTGCAATGAAGCCCATAGAAGGAAGTTAAACATTAGAGGCCAAGTCTTGGTTCATCTTTGAAGGCAGCCCCACAGCTGCAGGTAGGTAGAAAGTGGGTCATGACCACCAGGAACAGCCGAGTAGCCTCTCTGGTCACTTGGGCAACGACACTGGTTGTGGAAATGCAGGTGGGTGAGTTTGAAAGACAGATCACTGCAGAATCAATGGGATTTGTTGACAGAGCAGATATGGATTAGAGAGAATTAATCCAAGTTGGTTCTTAGGGGCTTGAGAGGTGTAGTTAACTAGGTGTAGTTAGGGATATTTTTTTTCTTCTGGGCGGGGGGAGGTTTGTAAATAATGGATTTTGAAAAGAAAGGATTAAGACAGGTGTGGAGAAGATAGGCAGCAACTTCTACTCCAGTTTCATAGCACAGCAAAATCAGTGTGGGAGGAAGAAGGAGTTGGCAATAAATCACAGTGGGCCTGCAGCATCCATTCTTGGGGTAGGGTTGGGGGTGGGGTTACAGGCCCAGAGGAGATTTCCTGTACCACTGACTGGCTCAGGGTCTCAGTCTCAGCCAGGAGTCCTGGTTGGTGGCTGGCTAATGAGCAAGTGAGCCTAGCTGTTCCCAGTTAAGGATGATCAAAGAGGGACCGTCCCTACAAATAAACAATCAAGTAGAAGCCAGTTTTCACTAAACACTATTAGCTTGAGGAAACACTGAAGGGATGATTTTGATTTTAAAACCAAAAGATGTACCGGACCCTCTAATGTGAAAAGATGTAGACCAAGAGATGAGCAATTTGCTGTAACCACATGGAGACAGATGGAGTCCCCTGTTGGAGGCATAGTGTTGGGTAATGTCCTTCACCCTGAGTGGCGAGAGTCAGTGTGGAAAGGCATAAAAGCTTATATGAGCTACAAAACCAGAACATGCGACATGAGATGAAACGGGAAGCCTCCCTCCCATTCACCATCTACCAAAATATGCCACTGGGGCAGAGTTTGTAAGAGATGCACTTGTTTTCATTGGGAACAAGCAATTAAAAGATTAGCAAATACAACTTAAAATGAATGGAATAAAACAATACCACACTATAAGATCATTCTTCCATTATTAAATGATAACAGGAATAAGTTTGATTTAATAAATAATTTTAATAGCCTTCCCTTTTAAATACTTAAGCAATTTTCATGTCATATCTGGATTCACCAGCAGAGGACACCCAGATACCATCTTTCTTCTCTCTGTTTCAAAATTTAAAGAGGCTGGAAAAGTTATACTACATTTGGTGGTGTTTTCATACTGCAAGCACATGCATACACAAAGAAAGAGGAAGAAATGAAGGAAAAAATTCTAGTAAATTATGTTTCACAATTAACTTTAAAAGAAATACAAATACCAGATGGCTCAAACACCCAGTGTTTAAAGCCACCTGGGCTTCTGTATTGGCTAAACCTGGAAATTTCATCTTCAATCAAGTTGGAGAACCCAGGGCTGTGCTTTCACATGACTTTTGGTCAAAGAAAAACTCAGTTAATAAATGCTGTTAATTCCCAGCCTACTTTCAAATGAAATTTTTGAATTTTTAACATCTTTTATCACATTTTATTGCAGGGTGGGGTGGAGATTCCAGTGGCTACAAGCAAACATGTGGAGAACGGAGACAATTTCCAGAGTCTGTTCTCTCATACCATTGGGACTCAGGGATCAAGCTGGGGTCCTCAGCCATGGTTGCAGGCCCCTTTGTTTGCTGAACCATCTCACTAGTCCGGAAATTCTGTACAGTTACAGTGTGTGTTGCATATAGTGTCTTTCTGTGTAATAAGTTCCTCTACATAGCAACCAGTCCTTGAATCTCCAAGTATTTTAAAGGTGAGCAGGTTTCTGCTGACTTCTCCATGGGAAAGCAATGCAGTTTCTACATGTGAATTAATAGAAAGTTAAGTTCTGTGCTCTGTATGACATTGTGCTGGTAAATACAGAAAGCATGCAAAAGCATCAGAGGCTGTTTGGCTGTCTAGGTCCCTTAGGAACCTCACATGGGCAAGGAGAATCTTGGGATACTGGAAGAGGAGCTGTGAGCATCCAGACTCCATTTGCTCCTCCTTTTTCAACAGGATGCTCAAAGTCACTCTCTTTCTTCACCATTTTTATCCTGTCTGTAAACTGAAAAAGGAAAGCTCTTCCATTTTATCTGATGTTATTTCCAGGCTTATGGAAATCAGATCTTTCCTATGATATTTCTACCTTTTGCCAATGCTAATTTTGATAGTCAATAAATATATATAAAAGAAATAAGTCATTGAGTACAGCCAGAATTATTAATATTTTCATACAAGAGACATATCACTGGGATTAGAAAACACGTGTCTTTCTGTGCCTGTTTGCTTCACTTAACTTCAGTTCCATAAGCTGCTGTAAATGATAACATTGAATACTATTTGGCCATTAAAAAAATGATAGCACAATGGGGGCTAGTGAGATGACTCAGTGTTTAAAGAGCCCTTGCTGCTCTTCCAGAGGACCCAAGTTCAGTTACTAGTGCCACCTGTAATTGCATCTCTAGGTGATCTGATGCCCACATCTGGCTGCTGTCTTTAAGAGTACATACACATCATTCTCTACCCTGCCCCATCGTGTGTGTGTGTGTGTGTGTGTGTGTGTGTGTGTGTGTGTGTGTTGAGAGGAAGAATATTTATAAAGAGCACTATGGATGAAAATATAGATAGACAGATAGATGGATGGATATTTGGTAGGGTCTTGGGTTCTTTCTGTTCCCTGGCTATGGTAAATAAGCTGCAACAGAGTAGAGATGTCTCCCATACACACCACTTTCATTTCCATTGGATGTATACCTAGTGGTGAGATTTCCAGACACCTTAGTAGTTCCATTTAAGCTTTTGAAGAACTGAAGGTATGTTCTTGTTCTCCCTGAAGTACACAGTTCTCATTGCAGTAAGAAAGGACCCCTTCTCCACATGCTTATTAGCACTTGGTGGACACTGTTTTCATAAATGAATTCTTACTAGAATGGGGTGATATTTTATGGTGGTTTTGATCTCCATTCCTGTAGGGAGTCTTTCTCTGTCCCACCAGCCAGCTCCCAAATAATGACATGGCTCCTTCTTATTAATTATGAAAGCTCACCCTATAGCTTAGGCTTGTTTCTAACTAGTTTTTATAACTTAAATTAACACATGTTTTTATTCATCTATGTTTTACCATGTAGTTTTTATTTCTATCAGATTCTTACTCCTCCCTAAGTCTGGTTGGCTTTTTTGCTTCTATTCTTCCCAGAGTTCTCTTGGTGCCTGGAAGTCCCACCTATACTTCCTGCCTAGCTATTGGCCATTAGCTCTTTATTAAACCAATCATAAGATGCCTTGGCAAAGACACATCTTCATGGTGTACAAAAAGAATATTCTGTAACAATTCCCATATGAGTAGTGCTGGACTTTTTATTCACATTTTGACCATGTGTATATCTTCCCTTGAAAAATATCTATTTAGAACAATTACAGATTTCTTAATTGGGTGATTATGAACTTTGCTATTGAGTTTTTGGTGTCTTGAATATCAACTCTGTGTCAAGTCTATACTTCAAAACTTTTTCCTATTCTATATATTTGTCTTTCACCCTAGTGATTGTTTCCATTGCTTTGAATGATTTTAGTTTCATACAACCCCATTTATCCATTTTTTATTTGCCCCTTGCGCATTCAAGGTCCTGTAAAAAAAACCAAAAAACCAAAAAAACAAAAAACATTTTTTTTCTTCCCATGTCCTGAAACATGTAATACTTCTATGGCTTCTTGGGCTTATAGGTCTTTAACCCAATGTGAGTTTATCTTTTTTGTATTTAGGAGAGACGATTGCTAGTTTTGTTCACTTGTCCTTGGCACAGCTTAGCTGCCCAGAGCAGACTGCTTCTTCTCCTCCCTGTTGAGTCTCTAAACACTTGAAATCTTTTACCTTTGACCTAAAGTAGAATAAAGTAGAAGCAGATTCTGTTGCCCCCAACCAACACATCTAGTTGACACCAAAACACAAGACAGAGTATGGTGAAATCCTAGAGGATAGCATTTTATGTTAGGGGGAAAAAAAACTCAGTAGACAACTCATTATTTTAGCTAAGCTTTGAAAAATTACTATCATTTATATACAAAAATGATGGATTTGAACAACATGGCTATGTGAACAAATATTGGAGATGGGAACTCTATTTGGAGGCTATTTTAAATAGTAAATTTAATAGGCAGGATATATGTAAAAGGAAAAAGCAATTAACAAGAGTGAAAGATTGAGACTCATAACTGTTTAAATAGCTGTGGCTTGTGAAGAATTTCTTCCCTAGAATTGGACAGGTGATACAAATAGATGATAATGGACTACAGGTGCCTCCCACTCATATCAGCCCCAGCTAACCCTCGTTCTTGCATATTGCTAGGAGAAAAGAGATCTTTCCAACGCCCGCACATTATTAAAATGGTGCTCTGCTCATGAGACACCTTTGAATCTGTGGAGAAGACTCTGTGATCTTGATAAATCATAGCTACTTTACAGTTTGAGTATTACTGTAAGGACAACATTGTCTTTCTTAGTAAAGACATGATTCCAGAAAAATAAAACCTTCCTTTTGAAGAGAGAGAGAAAAGAGAAACACTAGGAATGAGTCTGTAAGCACTTTAAAGGAAAAAATGAAAAAAATTGGAAAATGGGTGAATAAATATGGAGATTTCAACATTTTGTAACACTGCTTTGTTTAGCAAACTCTAATTCAATTTGAGAATTTTTCTTACTTCTGTAATTTTTATTATTCCAAAATTTCTCTGACATAATAGTCAAGCAAAGGGAGAAAAGTTAATTTTAAAAGGTATTAGCTTTCCTTGGTGATATATATGTGCGTATATGTGCATATATATATATATATGTATGTATTAACTATATGACATAATGCTCTTGCTCTCTCCCCTCTTGCTCTCTCTCCAGAGAGATCATTATGTCATATAGCTAATACAAATTTCAGATGAGGTACAAGACTAGACAATAGTGATGATAGATGATTAATAGACTAGACTGATAGAGAGACAGACAGATAGCAACAAGAAGTCTATGAAGATAGAAACTAATTAGCTAATAACTTGGGAAAAATTGCATATATGTATAAAATAAAAAAACACATTTAAGTGTGGAATAACAAATATGATAGTAAATAACTAAAATGTAGACAAAATTAACTGACTATTTAATCAAACTGAAAAGAAAATATTTCAATCATGAATAGAGTAGTAGAAATTTAGTACAAAAATACTAAAATAATATTGTCACAAAAAGTGGGAAAATAAGGTATTATTAATCTTGACAGATAGTTGGTATGCTTCATATAAAAGAAGACGATGTAGTCAATCAAAATTCAAAGTTCCAATAAAACACTAGCTTCTGTTATGAAAATTATAAAAGGGAAATTTAAATGGGATAAAAAATATTTAAAAGTCAACTGCATTATCATCAACAAAAGAGAAATAAAACAGATGATTGTCTTATTAAGTTAAAGTTGTAATATTAAGTTATCGATGTAATAAATGTAGTAAAACAGATTATTAATGGAGCTTTAAATTAATTTTTTTCTACAAGACAACTGAGCAGTGTAAATTAAAAGATAAAAAAATTATGTAAGCCACCTTGCCTACATAATGGTTCGAGTGAGTGTCCATAAAACTCCATATGTAAAAGGCTGGTCTCCAAGGTATCAATATTAGGAGGTGCTTGATGAGGTGAGGCCTGGTGGGAAGTATACAGATCACTGAGGGCACAAAAGGATAAAAAAACCATCCCTTATTTTCTCTCCTCCTTGGCTCAAGATGTGATTATTTACTTTGACTCTTGCTATGAGGTGCCACCCTCAGCAGATGACTGAAATGAGTCCAAGGAGATCTCTCTTTCCTTCATGAGTAGCCTGTCTTGGGTGCAGAAACAAAAGCAAACTAATTCATTCATTAATGGAGTGATGGGACTTTGGGATTCCAGCTGAGCATAAGGGATAGGGAATAAAATAGTGACACTGGTGAGTTATGTATCTGGAGGTAAATTTATTTACACTGTGTTGAAGAAAGCACTACACTTTATATAGCATTCACAAAGAATAAATGTAATTTACATACCTGACTTCACTCCCCTTCCCTGCTTTCATGATAAATGCAAAACAAGAGGTTGGATTACTAGGATAACAGAAAAGACAAGGCTCATCTTTGTAATACAGGTTTCAGGTGGTGGGGGGAGGAAGGAGTGGGAGAGAGAGGGAGGGAGAAAAACAGAGATTGGCATGGGCTTTTGAAACCTCAAAGCCCACCTCCAGTGTCACACTTCCTCCAACAGAGACACACCACCTAATCATTTCCAAATAGCTCCACTAACTGGGAGACCAAGTATTCAAATATATTAGCCTATGGAGTGAGGGATTTCTCATTCAAACCACCACAGAATTTATGTTCAAAGAATTGAAGGAAAAGATGAAAAGTCTCAACAATACCTATCCCAGTGGAGAATTGTTCATGATGTGAAGAAATGTATTTATTTTATTCTTTTACAATGACACATGTTCTTTAAGCAAAGTCTTCAATCCCCACCCATTACTCTCTTGCACTCTTCCCAGTGATCTCTAAATCCTTTCTTCTTCCCAGATCTCTTTCAATACTTTTGTATCTGTGTTGTGTGTGATCCACTACTACATTTAATTAGAGTCGTTTCAAGGAGAATGGGTGGGAGTCATTTGCTTGAGTGGAGCAATATACCAGTGGTTCCACCACTAAGGAGAGCGGGTCTCCTTTTCCTGCAACCTTTAACTGATTGTAGAGAGCTCCTCTTCCAAGCTCCTCTTCCATCCAGGATGGAATGTTGATGGACCTAGCACTGTGAAAGTAGCCACCACTGCTGTGAGTTCATGGGTGTAGCATCAATGTCACATCCATAAGGGAGCACTCTACAGCACCCATGCCCATCCTTTACATTCTTTCTACCCACTATTCTGTAATGTTCTCTGAGTCTTGGAGTATACGGCAGTTGATGAGTATTCCTTCCTGACAGCATGCATAGTACCTTCTAGCACTGTGAAAATTTGTCAACAAGGGAGAAGCTGTTAGCTCAGCTCCAGCTTGGTTTCTCTGTATCAAAACTATGTGCAGTTCTTAAGTAGGGTTTTATCATATAGTCATGGTGTGCAACCAAGATGAGTGGCACTAGTTTGTATTGTTATGATGACCTCTGGGGCCTAGTTGACCAACAAATCATAAGGAGGTATCCTAAACATAGGACTTTTGTTTAGTAACCCATAGCCTCTAAAAGCAGTATTGTATATCCATGCAGGATATCTCATTTCAAATTCCTTTAAAACAAATGTTTGTTTGTTTTTTTGTTTTTTTTGTTTGTTTGTTTGAACTGCCCTACATGGCAGTTTGAGCAAAAATGGTCCCCATAGGCTCATACACTTGAATACTTGGCCCCCAGTTATTAGAACTGTTTCAGAAGGATTAGGAGATATGGCCTTGTTGATGGAAGTGTGTCACTAGGGACAGGCTTTGAGATTTCAAATCTTATACTATGTCATTTCCTGTTAGCTCTCTCTGCATCCCGGTTGTAACTCAAGATGTGAGCCCTCAGTACTGCTCCAGCACCATACCTCTTGTCATGCTCCCCACCATGATGGTCATGGACTCCCACTCTCTAAAATCATAAGCCCAAATTAAATGCTTTTTTAAAATAATTTATCTTGGTCATAGTGTTTTATAATAGCAACAGAAAAGTAACCAAAAAACCTTGCAAAATACTAGGCTTCCATGGGCTAAAAACAAAATATAACAAAAAAGCATACTCTTTGGTTAATTCTATCCCTCAACTTCCTCATCTTCTCCATCACTCAACCCCAATCCATACTTTAAAAATTTCCACTCCCAGTATTTTTCCACTCTGCTTTAATTTCACCTATATTATACTATCTCTTCTCTCTTATAAAAGCCCTCATCCTCAACATGTTCCCTTTCTAGCTTACTGACCACTGCAGATTCTCCAAGTTAAATACAGAAATCTGAAAATTCATTATTAGTATCCACATATAGGAGAGGTCTTTCTGTGTCTAGTTTACCTCTCTCACTATACTATTTTCTAGTTCCATTAATATTAAATTTCAAAGTTTCATTTTTCATTACAGCTGAATAAAATTTATATATATATATATATATATATAAACATTTTCATTTTCCATTCATCAGTTAATGGAATTAGGTGAATTCAGTTTCCTGGCTATTGTGAACAGAACAGTAGTGAACTTGGGTGAGCAAGTATCTCTGTAAAATACAGAATCTTTTGGATATGCCTAGGAGTGGTACAGCTAGGTCTTATGGTAGTTTTAGTTCCCGATTTTGAAGACCACTACATTGATTTTCACAGTGGCTGCCCAGGTATACATTCCCACACACAGTTGATAACTGCTCCCATTTTGCTTCTTCTTTAGCATTTTTGACATTTAAGTTTTTATGGAAATGTTTGTTTTATTGAAAGTAGATTCTTCTTTCATACAATACACCATGACCACAGTTTCCCCTCCCCCACTCCTCCCATCTCTCCAGAAAGTGCTAGACATTTAATTTCTTTTAAAAATTTTTATATATGTGTGTATGCACATGTGTTATGATATTAATGATCATATAGAGTACTAACTAATTCTAGAAAAAATGCTTCATCTAGCTGCCTGTACATGTTTTTGTGTTGAAGTCTCTATCTGTTTTCTGCAGGGAATCAAGACCAGGCCAAACAGCAAATTTGAAGTCTCAGGAAGATGTTGGGGCCCCACAATGAGGATTCCACATGGGCAATAATAATACCACTAAGCTGACAAACATCACTAAAAGGTCAGCTTTGGACTACAAACTGCTCAGGACAATTTCAAGATGGCTAGGTGAGATGATCCAGCTTCACAGACTACTGGAACAAGGACTTGAGATAAGCCCTGCACTTTTGCATTATGTAGAGACTGGACAACAAATGATATAGCTACCTTTCCTAGGACTTAACTATTAACCCAAAATTTTTCTTTTCAGGATCCCCTAAAGATGCCTTTGCCCACAAACAGCAGGAAGCAATTTTAAGAACACAACACCCACATTCTCAAGAGGTGGGACAGGTGGTTTTGGGTCTTTCAATGGGTTTTGAGTTTGTATCAATGGGGTAATTGTCATTGTTTAGGATGGTTGGTTACAAGTTGTTATTGTTAATGGTCAGGAAAGAAGCTAAACAAAGGAAATCAGATCTAAGGCTCTTGTTTGAAAAAAAGAGAAAAGAAAAAAAGAGGATATAGGTAAGAGGTAGGTTATTGAATCTACTCTGAAAAAAATACAGAAATGATAAAATAAATGGTAGATTATTGTATCTACTCTGAAAAGAAAAAAGGAAGGATATAGACATGATACAGGTAAAGAGGTAGATTATTGAATTTTTAATAGACAACTACTAGTTTTAAATATTTTACATTGGATTGGATTTTTATTTATTGTATACAAATTATATATATTGATACAAATTTGAGATTGATTTTGTTAGAAAATGTTGTACATATATTTCTAATCTTGTTCAAGATATTGTACTTATACAGTTCATTTAACAATGTAATGCAATTTGCTAATCCTTGAATGTTATTATTACCAACTATTAGGATATAAAGAAATGAAAGTTAGTAGTTAGACATTACAATCGAATTTGTAGTCATATTGGTATGCTTTCAAGGTCAAGCATAGATATATTTTAGATAGACAGGTCATCTTCAAACCCTTCAGAGATCTACAGAATATGTCATAAAATATTTTAATAACATAGATTTTTTTTTATGACTATGAGACGTGTCTGCTCCTGGCAGCACCAATCTACTTCAGAGAAGATAGGGGGATTGAAGAAAATGCATATGGAGTTAACTTTCATTGTGGCAAAAGCTAGCCACTGGGCCACAAAGTGCCCTCGCATCGACTGCTGACAGTATGCTATCCAAAATGGACAACCAGGACAGAAAATAAAGTACTACTGATTCTTGCCAAGGTGGTTGCAGCTTTGGCAACAAGCGTTCTCTGAGGCCAGGACAATATGGCACCATCGCTAAAGTGGCTTTGCAATCCAGAAAAGGTACAGTGTCCCTTTCTTCAAAGGCAGCTGAACAGGCAATGGACAAGTGGCTTCTGGTGTGCAGTGGAACAGTAGCTGAAACAGTTATTCTTGAAGGAGAAACTAGGCTGACAGAGTTTAACCTCTCAAAGGTAGACTGGTATTTAATAAAAGAGATAAAGCCACCCACAAGCCAAGAAGAATGGGCAGCTAAATTCTAAAAACACCAGCAATTTCCAGAATTTAAAATCCTGAATCATGACAGGACACTGGCAGAATTCAAGTTTATCTGGTACGTGGAATACTCAAACAGAATGTGAGGTCAACTGTAGACCTTTCGTATATCCTACTTCACAAATTCACCAGTCAGATACACTAAGCCTGTAAGCCAAAGATGATGCCCCAATGTTACAGAGAAACTTCAGATGACTGTCCAGGCAGCTGGCTGTTTCTGTCAATTCACATTTTTTTTGGAAGTCACTTGTTTACATTTTGTGTTTTACTAGATAATATTATTTCCTTCTTGGGTCTCTGAGGGAGTCAAAGATTAGATAGTTGTAGTGACAATTTTTCTTGTTAAGAAATTCAGAAAAGAAACTCACTAAGGAGGTGTAAAGTGTGTATGTTTGAAAGACATTATAAGATAGCTTTCTGTTGGTAATACAAGATAGGATAGAAAGTGAATCAGGTACATTTTGGACTTACCAAAATAGGATAGAGAATGGAATATTTTCTCTGAATTTGTCAAATGCAAATGGACAAGACATTGTTGATATATTTATTGCTTGTATTTATTATATGTAGTTATTGTACTTATTGTATATAGTTTTTCTTATATTAGTTATAACTCTTTAAGTTTTTTTTAATTTTTAATTTTTTATTAGACAAAAAAGGGAAATGTGGTGATACTTTATTTGTGCTGAAATGTGGTGATATTTTATTTGTGCTTTAATAAATAAAGTTTGCCTGGAGATCAGAGGAAATAGCAAGCCATTTTAAGTAAACAAAGAAGTCAGGTAGTGGTAGCACATGCCCTTAATCCTATCACTTAGCAGGTACGATCTCTGTGTGTTCAAGGCCACACTAGGGAACAGAACTAAGCGTGGTGACACACACCTTTAATCCCAGTACCGACCATAGAAGCCTGGGGATCCGTACAGACAGACAGAAAGAGACAAAGCTGTGTAGGAAGATGAAGTGAGGTAGCTGGCTAAGAGAGCCAATGAGAGGGCAGAACAGCAAGGCAATAAAGGTGTGGGTAGACAGGAAGTAACCCGCATTTGAAAGCTGCAGAGTTGGTGAACTAAGGTTGGCTGGTGGCTTTCCCTATTTCCCTGATCTAAGGCTTTCACCCCTATATTTGGCTCCATGTTTTTTATTTAATAAGACCATTTAGAAATTCATCTATACACATGGGTGTGTGCCTCTGTGTGTGTGTGTGTGTGTGTGTGTGTGTATGTGAGTGTGTCTGTGCACCCATCGAGGTATGAAGACAAAAGGGATGCACTGGAGCTGGAGTTTCAGGAGGTTGTGAGCTACCAGCAGTGGGTGCCAGAAGTCAAACTTTGGTACTGTGGAAGAACAGCAAAGGCTCCTAACCACTGAGCCATCTCTCCTGCCCCATTGTTTCATTTCCTAGTGACAGCCATTCTTACTGCAGTGAGGTGGAATTTTAAAGTCCTTTTAAGTTGTATTCTCTTGGTGGATAATGATGCTGAACACTTTGAAATATTTATTAGCCACTTGTGTTTCTTTTGGGGGTTGGTGAGATGGCTCTTTCAAGTTCCAGAGCCCACTTTCTTATTGGGTTGTTTTTTTCTTGATATTTAGTTCATTGAGTTATTTGTGTAGTCTAGTTATTAATCCTGTCAAATGTACAGTTAGCAAAAGCTTTATCCTGATTTGAAACCTGCTTCACTTGACTGTTAGCCTTTGTTGCACAGAAGCCTTTTAGTTTCATGAGGTCCCACTAGTCAAATATTGGCTTTATGTCCTGAGCACCCAGAGTCCTACTGAGAAAGTCCTTACCTATGCCTGCATCTTAAAGGCTAGTATTCCCTTTCTTTTCCTCTAGCAGTTCCAGGGGTTCAGGTTTAATGTTGAGGTTTTTAAAGCATCTAAAGCTGATTTTTATGGAGGATCAAAAATAAGGATTTGGCTTAATTTTTCTGCATGGATACATCCAATTTTTTTTCAATTTTCTTTTATTTTAATTTTATAATTTGATTTAATTTTACCTATCAGCTACGGATTCCCCTGTCCTCCCTCCTCTCCCCCAGTCCTCCTCCCAGCCCACTTACCATTCTCATTTCCTCCAGGGCAAGGACTCCCCTGGGGATTCAGCTCAACCTGGTAGATTCAGTTCAGGCATGTCCAGTCCCCTCCTCCCAGGCTGAGCAAAGTGTCCCTGCATAGGCCTCAGGTTCCAAACAGCCAGCTCATGCACTAAGGACAGGTCCTGGCCCCACTGCCTGGGTGCCTCCAAAACAGTTCAAACTAATCACCTATCTCACTTATCTAGAGGGCCTGATTCAGTTGGAGGCTCCTCAGCTATTGGTTCATAGTTCATGTGTTTCCACTAGTTTGGCTTTTTGTCCATGTGCTTTTTCCAATCTTGGTCTCAACAATTCTTGTTCATACAATCCCTCCTCTTTCTTGCTGATTTGATTCCTGGAGCTCCAGGGGCCTGGCCATGGATCTCTGCATCCACTTCCATCAGTCATTGGATGAGATTTCTAGCAGGACAGTTAGGGTGTTTGGCCATCCTATAACCAGGGTAGGTCAGTTCGGGCTTTCTCTCAATCATTGCCAGTAGTCTATTGTGGAGGTATCTACATGGATTTCTGGGGACCTCTCTAGCACTTTGCTTCTTCCTATTCCCATGGGGTCTTCATTTATCATGGCCTTTTTTCCTTGTTCTCCCACTCTGTTCTTGATCCAGCTGGGATCTCCGACTCCCCTAAGCTACAGACCGATCTCCGTCATGAACATTGATGCAAAAATACTCAATAAAATACTGGCAAACAGACTCCAAGAACACATCAAAACAATTATCCACCATGATCAAGTAGGCTTCATCCAGGGATGCAAGGGTGGTTCAACATAAAGTCCGTCAATGTAATACAACATATAAACAAACTCAAAGAAAAAAAAAAAAAAAAAAAAAAACACATGATCATCTCACTGGATGCAGAAAAGGCATTTGACAAAATCCAACACCCCTTCATGATAAAGGTCTTGGAGAGATCATGAACACAGGGAACATACCTAAACATAATAAAAGCAATTTACAGCAAGCCAACAGCCAACATCAAATTAAATAGAGAGAAACTCAAAGCGATTCCACTAAAATCAGGAACAAGGCAAGGCTGTCCACTCTCCCCATACTTATTCAATATAGTACTTGAAGTTCTAGCCAGAGCAATAAGACAGCATAAGGAGATTAAGGGGATACAAATTGGAAAGGAAGAAGTCAAGCTTTTGCTATTTGCAGATGACATGATAGCATACATGAGGGACCCCAAAAATTCGACCAAGGTACTGATACAGCTTATAAACACCTTCAGCAACATAGCAGGATACAAGACATCCAATTTTTAAACATCATTTGTTGAAGAGGCTGCCTTTGTTCCTGGGTGCATTTTTGGCTTCTTTGTCAGAAATCGGGTGGCTAAAGAATCAAGTGGGGACCTGCATGGGACCAACCTTGGCCCTTTGCGTGTGCGTGACAGTTGTGTAGCTTAGTCTGTGGGGCTCCTAGCAGTGAGATCAGGACCTGTCCTTGGCGCTTGAGCTGGCTTTTGGGAACCTATTCCCCATGCAGGTTTACCTAGCCCAGCCTTGATGCACAGGGAGGAGCTTTGTCTTCCCTCAACTTGATGTGCCATGCTTTGTTGACTCCCATGGGGGGTCCAAGCCTTTCTGAATGGAGATGGAGGAGAAATGGTTGGGTGGGGGGTGGATGGGATGTAGGGGGAGGGAATGGGAGGAGAGGAGGAAAGGGAAACTCTGGTCAGCATGAAAAATAAATGAATATTTTTAATTAAAAAAATCAGGTGGAGGTTCTGGGTTTGAGTTAAATAATAACTGAAAAAAAATTCACCAGAAGGGTTTACTTGGAGATTCAAGATAGCAGACAAAAGAATCATTTTGAAGATAATTCAAAAGAAATTACTCAACTATAGGATAGATAGATTAAAAGATTAAAGAAATGTAATAGACCTTTAGAGCTTTTATGGTACTACAACAAAAGAGAAGGGGAAGAAAATACTATTTGAAGAAATAATGACTTAAAATTTTCTCAGCATAGCTAAAATCATTAATATATACCTCTTAGTAGCTCAGAGACCACCTTCTTTGATAATTATATGCAGAAACAAACCTAGATGTACCATAGTCAAAATCTTAAAAATGAAAGACACAAAAAAAATCTTGAAAGAAGAAGAAAAATGGCTGATCCAATAGAGATGATTAATGTGTGTGTGTGTGTGTGTGTGTGTGTGTGTGTGTGTGTGTGTGTGTGTAATGATAATATAGAGAGGCTATCCATTTGAGAGGAAATGAGGGGAACAGATATGGGGTTAGAAGGTGAAAACATGGGAGATGTTGGAGGGAATGGAGGAAGTAATATAATTGTATTTAAAAACTTAAAAGAAAGCATGTAATTGGGGCCTTGCTTACAGTTTCACAGGGTGAGTCCATGACCATCATGGTGAGGAGTATGTCTTTATTAGAGGCAATTCCTCAGTTGATGCTCCTTGCTCTCTGATGACTCTAACTTATGTCAAGTTGACATAAAACTAGACATAAAACTTATATGAAGTAAGGAGAGTTTATCAATGATTCTACATGTGAATACTCATCTCTCAGATGCCAATATATATCCTAAGTTGATCCATTGATTCAGTTCAAGCTTAACAATATTCTCATTTGAAACTTAAATAATAACCAAACCCATGAAAGGCCAAAATAAGTTTTAAGAGATGAATGATATTTAGCAAATATTCTATCCAATTACAAACTCCCAAGGCTGCAAGAGTCAGTTCTGCATTGGTGCAAGAGAACACCTAACCTGACTTGAATATATGCTTACTTGATTTTCCACAAAGCCGCCAAGGCAATGAATAGGAAACAGAACAGTGTTCTTACTGTGACTTACTATATCACTACATCTAAAATAATCAGCTTGCAAGATTATCTAATATATATATATATATAGTATATATATATGTATATATATTTCATGTAGTAATAAAATACTAACTGATACAAATACACACACACACACACACATATATATGGCTAATTATTTTGATATTTTTAGTTCACAGTCATTTGTTCTTACTGTTTTGAGACTATGGTGTATGGTGAGATGACACATCATGGCTGGAATGTGTAATGGAGAAAAACTTTCCATATCATTTAGAGAAGGAAAGGGGGAATGAAAAGTAGACCAGAATAACAGAACAGTACTGTTCCCTTCTCTTAAAAAAATCACAGCTTCTCCCAGTTGTACCTCCCTGAGATAAATTATTTATGTATGAGTCTTTAGGGAGGACTTCGAGAAACAAAATATGGCAGGTAGTATTTTGAAAAACTGGAATGCTAATGAATTTGAAACTTAATTTATAATGTATGTACATATGAACTCAGATGAGACAGAGACCTAAATGTTATACTAAAAACGATGAAATCTTAGCAGAAAACATAGGTAGCCAGGTGTGTTGGCACTTGCTTATAATCCTAGCAGTTGCTTACAAATTGTTGTAATTTACAACAGGAGATGAAGTCACACCATACAACAAACTCATGTAAGAGATTTATTGGAGGAGTCGGGGAGAGAAGAGGGCACAGAAGCCTGCCTCTGGGAGAAGCTGAGGGAAGAGGGATGGGAGGTGGGCAGAGGTTGTTTTTAAAGGGGACATAGACCATGTACACTGGGACTATGTAACAATGTAGTGGCCATAGGACCCTGACCTGGCCAGTGTATTTGGCTGAATCCTGCCAAGTGCATGTGCAAAGGGGCTGCTCTTTGTGTCTGTATCTGAGGACCCCGGGCAAGCCAGCGTGATGCCTGAATCCTAGCAAGCACATGTGCGCAGGGAGAGGCTGTAGTTGGTGACATATTTTGCCAGGTCCCAAGAACAAGCCAGCGTAATGCCTGAATGCTAACAGGGATTTTGGTAGAAGAATCCTGCATAAAATTTAAGGCTGGGCTATGAAGCAATTTCAGTACCTGGCGCCCAACGTGTTGGCAAGAGTTTCCACCTAAAATCTGAAAAAAAGATTCTGAAACGGAGCTAAAAACAGCTTCCTAATTATCTCTCTCAAATGAGCGGCAGCTTGCCGGTTTGAACTACTGGTGTGTTCCTAGCGTGCTGTATGGCAGGAATGAGGCCTCTGCAAATGGCACATTAAGTTGCATGGTGGATTTGGCCTTTGCTAGTACAAGGCAAAAAGGGTTTCTGGGCTACACGGTGCTTGGATAAAAGCACAGACCCACGATGGCTCCCAGAGCTGGTGGTAAACGGACCACCGCCATGTTGGGAAGCTGAGGTGGGCGGAGTCAGCAGCCATAGCACCGTTTCAGCTTACAAATGCTGCAGTTTAAAGCAATAGATTCACAATAAGACAGATTCAGATGGAACAAGTCTTTAAATGCTTTACAATGTGTGTAAAAATGTACATAGGCTTGGAAGAGAGAGGAAAAGGAACATAGACAGTTATATAAAGAAATAGAAAGTTTAAAAAAATAAAGTCTTTAAAGAGAAAGTAAAAGTAATATAAAAAATAAGCCATGTAAAGACGGATATCACACAGAGAGTCTGGATTATATTGTCTTTGGGATTTTTAACTGCAGAAAGACATGTGATTGTAAAGACTGCTCAGTTAAATCAATGTGTATATTTTAAAGGTATTTCAATTTTGAAATTTATGTCTAAGGATGTGTTGCTTTGGAAAAGAGATTCTGCTTTTGTCTCTACAGAAAGCCAGAGGCTATGGATTTGTTCCAGATTAAGATACATCAGGTTTGACCAGCCAAGACCACCTGAAAGGTCTCTGATGACACCATGGCCCAGATGATTCAACATCCAGAATTGTTTCAAGGCAACTGGCTCAGACGATACAGCCTCACGGACTACTCCATGATCCTTAAATATTCTTTGTGTTCCCATAAGATACAGCGCCACCCTCCAGCAGGAAGTAGTAAGAGAAGCTACGCCCAAATTCCCAAATATACCAAGCTGGCTTTAAAGATGTGTAAAAGTTAAAACCTTCCTTTTTAAAAAAAAAAAAGAAAGGGGAAGTGCTGTGGGATGATCTGTATGTCCTGTGGGAGCCCTTCTTGGGTTCTTTGTGGCGTTACCCAGCAGGTCCTTAGAGAGGATGATTAGGACCATGGGCCTGAGTGCAGGTGTTTGAGATGGTCTGCACTTGGCTGTGCTGGGGGATGGTCTGTATGTCAAGTTGTTCTGATTGGTCAATAAATAAAACCTGATCAGCTGTGGCTAGGCAGGAAGGATAGGCGGGACTAACAGAGAGGAGAAATAAAAGGACAGGAAGGCAGAAGGACTGGCTGCAGCCGCCGCCATGACCAGAGACACTGCAGCCGCCGCCATGACCAGCAGCATGTGAAGACGCCGATAAGCCACCAGCCACGTGGCGAGGTATAGATTTGTAGAAATGCGTTACTTTAAGATATAGATTTATGGAAATGAATTAATTTAAGCTATAAGAACAGTTAGCAAGAAGCCTGCCACGGCCATACAGTTTGTAAGCAATATAAGTCTCTGTGTTTACTTGGTTGGGTCTGAGCGGCTGTGGGACTGGCGGGTGACAGAGATTTGTCCTGACTGTGGGCAAGGCAGAAAAACTCAAGCAACAAGTACCAACCTAGACACTATAGCAAGACCTTCTCGATAAAAATAAAATATAGGAGATCTCTGTGTCCTGAGGAGCATAATGATGCTGTGCTTTTTTATAGTGGTAAGGCCTCATTGCTGAAGACCGCACCTATATATCTCATTGAACACAGAGAAGTAGAGCTGGTCGCTAACTGGAGACTTCACCCTACCAACTAATGTCCCTGGTACTGGAAGGTACCTAGCATACTACAAAAAGAGAAAGAAAAACGCCAACCCTGCTACAACCCCTGAAGCCTTCAACAGTGGCCTGACTGCATGATATGCTGGCGCAATCGTGACACAAACATCGCAGGAGTAAGCAGCCACCGTCTGATTATTGTTAAGGTCAACTCCATGAGATGAAACCCATGCAGTGGTCAAGAGCTTGAGACTAGATCGGCCGTGAAGCTGGGGAAAACCAAATACTGCTAAAGGAATCTAGCAATAAAGTGTCCCCTAATGACATTCTGCTGTACCCACAGATAATTGTCTCACTCAGCCATCATCAGAGAAGCTTTCTCCTGTAGTGGATGGGAACTAATACAGAGTCCCACAACTGGACAATGGGCAGAGAATGAGAAATCTTGGAACAATCAGTCCTAAGTGGGATATTTTCATCAAACCCTCCCCTCAGAACTCAAGGAAATACGTGGAGGAGGAGGAGGAAAGATTGTTAGAGCCAGAGGGGATATAAGACACCAAGGAAACAGTGTCATCCAGAAACAACAGAACTGATGTACATATGAACTCACAGAGACTGCGGCAACCTGCAAAGGACCTGCACAGCTCCAAACCAGATGGGGCCCCAGCACTGAGACAGGGAAGTAGACACAAGCTCCCATCCCCAACCAGGAAGGTATCTCTAATTAGTAACTGCTCACAAAGGAAAAATGTGTTTCTCCAAGGGAGCTGCATTAGGCATACAAATATATGGACAGGTCCCATACCCAGCAGTAGATGACCAACACAAAATGAATGTGAAAGGTATTTTTAGAGATTTTTTTTTCTGATATTGCTTTGTTTGGGGTTGTGTTTTTTAACCTTACTAGTCTTTTTCTTGTATATTATGGCTTCCAGTTTTGTGGTTTTGGAGATTTTGCTGCTGCTGCTGCTGCTGCTGGTGTTTGTTTTGTGTGTGTGTGTGTGTGTGTGTGTGTGTGTGTGTGTGTGCATTTCTTATGTTCTTTCTTTGTTTTTTCTTTGTTTGTTTTTTGGTTTGTTTCCCTTGTTTTATCCTTATTTATTTGTCTTTTATATTTACCTGTCTGTTTTCTTAAGAGAGAGAAAGATGGCATAGAGTTGGAAGGAAGGGATGTGGGGAAGATTTGGGAGGAAATAAGAGAAGGGAAACCATGATGAAAATATATTGTATGAAAATAACTTTATGCTCAATAAAAAATAAAATATTTGAAAATTATATATCTGATTAAAGATTTGTATTTAGAATATATAAATAATCCCTAGATATTTATATGATAAACATTCAATTTTAAAATGTACAAAATATTTTAGGAGATTTTTAACAGAAGAGAATATACAATGACACTAAAAAAAGTTCATCATCAGTCATCAATAGAAAAATGAAAGTTAAAACCACTATGAGATATCACTATACTGTTGTGTATTTTGTTTGTGTTCTGAAAATAAAGCTTGCCTAGAGATCAGAGGGCAAAGTCAGCCACTAGTTAACCATAGAGGCCAGGCAGTGGTGGCACACACCTTTAATCCCAACACTTGGGAGGAGGAAGATCAGGAGTTCAAGGCCACCCTGGGCTACATGAGACTGAACCAATCTAACAGAGAAACAGAGTCAGGCGGTGGTGGTGAACACCTTTAATCCCAGCACTAGGGATGTGGAGACAGGAATATAAGTGGGTATGGCTCAGAGGTAAAGAGCACTGGCTGCTTTTCCAGAGGTCCTGAGTTCAATTCCCAGCAACCACATGGTGGCTCACAACCATCTGTAATGAGATCTGGCACCCTCTTCTGCCCTGAAGATATACATGCAGGCAGAACACTGTATATATAATAAATAAATAAATCTTTAAAAAAAAAAGAAGTAAGAAGTCTAGTGGCTGTTGCTGTGCTTCTCTGATCTGTCAGCTTGCACCCTCGATATCTGACTCTGGGCTTTTATTGTTAAGACTAATTAGGATCACGCTTCACTGTACATACTTAAAATGGCTGTAATCAAAAAGTCAGAGAGTAACAAGTATTAACTAGGATGGGGAGATACAGGTTTCCTCACACATTGGTTGGTGGTAGTACCCTTTTAATCGGAAGTTTTTAAACACTAAATCTGTAAAGCACTTAGGTCCTGTTGTCTCTAGATAATAAATTAGACTATAAGGACATATTCTATATTTATTGAATTAATCACTAGACATGATGATTCTTCAGTACATGAGTGTGATTCTAGATATATCCAAATAATACACTTAGAAGAAAGGCTTTTCATGAGGGTTTCAAACTGCCTTATTTTAGCCCTCAGGACCATGGAGGGAGGTGCTGAAGTGAGGCTCTGAGGCAGGGAACTAGTTTATGCTTCTCAGGGATGCTTGCTTTCTCACCCTATATCCTATACCCTCACTTCAACCAGAAAACCATTCTTATGGTCTCTCCAAGTGAACATGGCTTTGCCAGGATATATATATATATATATATATATATATATATATATATATATATATATATATATAGAGAGAGAGAGAGAGAGAGAGAGAGAGAGAGAGTGGGATTAAAAAATAACCTGGAGGGCTGGAGAGATGACTCAGAGGTTAAGGGCACTGGCTGCTCTTCCAGAGGTCATGAGTTCAATTCCCAGCAACAGTATGGTGGCTCACAATCATCTATAAAGAGATCTGGTGCCCTCTTCTGGCATGCAGGCATACATGCAGGCAGGACATTATATACATAATAAATAGATACATTTTAAAAAAGGAAAAGTACATTACCTTTTAGGATGTAAATTGAAACATCCCTTATGCAAAGATGTGGAGTTAAGGCTCTGTTCTTATTATTCATACCCCTTGTAGTTTAAATGAGTCTTCACAAAGTTCTTTTGTTGGTAGCTTAATCCCTATACTCCCCCTTTTAATAGTACTTGGAGGTGGGACCTTTGAGATGGAATTAAGGACAAGGTTGAAAGTAAGGTCCCATGATAGCTGCAGTTGCTTCCTGGACACAAGAAGAGGAACTTAAGACAGCAGGCTTGATGTTTCATGTTGTGATGCCCTCTATCTTCTGTCATGCTCTGATGCCATCACAAAGCTCTGATGAGATGTTAGACAATGGCCAGGGTCCTACTTCTAGTCTCTCTACACCTAGAACTGTAATCTAACTGAGATAGTTATTTCCAAAATGGCTATTTATACACTGATGGTTATAGTTGATCCTTATAGGTAAAATATGTAAGATGAAATTTTTTCAGAAAAAAAGAGCTTATTTCTAAAATATTTGCATGCAAAGTTTAGCTGTGAGAATAGTAATACAAAAGATACTACAAAGATTTTAGAATGTAGAAACAAAGAAAACATTTTCCTTAAACAATGCAAACACATCTTGAAACATTATAGCCAGTTCTGAAACCCAGGAGATAGAGCATTTTGGTAAAAAAGACAGAGTAAGAGTCTTTAACCTTAAGTAAATCCTTTATCCATTGTCACAGAACTCTACCACGAAGACATAGTGATGGGCCTATTGAGCTTTGCAGCTTCCTCAACAGCTCAATTTCAAGGGGATTATCCTCAGACATCATTACTCAACAAACAAAGCAGTCATCTAAGCCTGGATCATACTTGATCCACATAAGAACACAACGGCAAAGAGAGGGGAGATATATACACATAAAATCGGCTTTACTGGTAGCATTTAGAGCCTCCCCGGTAATAGGCAACCTCCTGAAATGTGTCAAAACAACAATTTATTAAAGAAAACTTGAGTTGAGACCCAGATGTTCCTTTCTTCTGAAAAGAAACCATGAGAAAGTTGCAGAATGGAACCACAAAGGAACCAGAAAGGCAGTGATTCTCCTTAACAGCATCATGGCATATCAAAGGAAGAGATACTAAAGCACATGTTTTGTCTTTTGTTAACATGAACTGGTTATGGTAGCATTTGAGGCCCATTAAGAGAAAGCTATTGCCTCCTTGCCAGAAGAATAGACTCTACCTCTGAGTGGAGATACGTCATTGTCTCCTCCCTTTAGAATTAATCCATCTGGGTCAACTACTTGGCCAAAGGAGGACCACTCCAGAAGGTGGGTTCACCGTAAGCCATGCTGAAGACATGGAAAGAAAATTATGCCTTTCATGAGATATGTGCTTTTCCCTCCTAAATCTCCACCCTTTGTGCAGTCATTTATGGGCCATAACCTTGCCCCTTTGTTAAGCTTGTCTACTTCCCTATCTCCTCACTCAGAAAAGTATCAGTTTTCCTTTTTCCTTCTTTGTATCTGTTCCCTTCTTTTGAATCCTTGCCAAAGCTTGATCATGCTTTCCAAGACGCCTGAGCTTCCTCTCTCTTTCTACGTTATCCACATCACATGCACCCTTCTGTCACGTGGCTGCTTATAAATGTAATGACCTTTTCTCTTCCTTCTCCCCATCTTCCTCCTCCATGTGCTGGTGAGATTTACAGCTTACCTATTTTAAGGATTTTCTTCTAAATGGTAATAAAATCATCTCCCATCTTTTTTCTGAGTCCATTCTTAGGTTCTTTTAGGGAGAGGTCCCCAGTAACAGGTGGTACCCTAGGTGTAGCTCACCAGAATTTCTAGTAGCAAACTGTTGCCTCCAAAAGACTGACTAGATAGCAAAAGCATTCTGAAGGAAATTGAAACCCAAGGTTATCTGAAAAGCTATACTTAGAAGTCTTCTCACAATGAATTCAACTCATCAAGCATACTCGGTTATCCTACCCAGACAAGCTTCATTTTCTACAGGAGTCTTATTTTCTAGCAACACCTACTAATTTGTAGAAAAATCAGCATTCATTTATTTGTTTTTTATTTTTAAGGCTTAACAAGTGGTAATCTATTGTTACTTAAAACCATCTCCTTTTCCCAGATTTATATTTATTCTCAATTCAATGATGTAGATTAGAATGTTCCACTCAATTGTATTTCATAAGATGTGTTTATCTTAGATGATGTTGTATGAGGTAGTGCCTTATAATACTATCCAAAGGTCTCACCATAGAGATTTGGTGAATGCATGAACACAATATTCACAGGTGTCCCAGAGCTGGATCAGTAGTTTTTCAGACTCTGTTCATGTGTGTAAGGAAGACCCCCATGAAAAACCATGTCTGAGTTCAGGACTAAGGTGGGTAGAGTCTGAACTGGCTGTGCAAAGACTATCAGAATAGAAAGAGAATGTGGGCTGAGAACTGGAGGACTTCTCTCAGTCTGGTTCTGTTATCACCAACCTGTATGACTTTAAGCAAATTACTTAATTTTCAAGAGAGTCTCTATTGTTCATTGAAAATAAAAAAAATGATATGGCCATATGGTAATTTGGGTGACCTACAATATTTATGAATATAAGAAACTGGTATATAATATTCTTTCCTTCTATTTTCTTCTAATTTTACCTACTCAGGTAGAACATTAAATAATAGTGAGTTCAACATATGTCTTAGTTCATTCACTAAGGCAATTGAGCTACAATGTAATCCAGAAGCAATGATAGAACATTGAAATCCAAAGATATTTTTAAAAGATGTTGAACCTTCAAAGAACTTTTAATATCATAAGAGACGAGAGGATAAATGATAACAGTGTATTGTCTTTGAGCAGCAATTGTTTAGCCTGTGATGCAATATTTTACCCAGGCAGTACCTTCATGTCAGGCTCTGAAATCTAATAATTAATGTTACTGTGAAATGAACATAATTTATATATGAGCCTAAGTATAAAAGAAAATTACTTGTAAAGATCATTTGCCTGAGGAGATGTAAAAGAAACCACTCACAGGTCTGATTGGAGTAGTCTAAAGAAAAAAAAAGATTTTTCTACAATAAATTACAAAAATGTTGTATGGTAGTTAATATTTGCCAAATGTGTGCCTAACAGATGGCACTTCAATCAGACAATTTAAACATGTATTAGCCTGTGTTCTAAATTGAAAAAGGCCACCCCAGGTAAAAAGGAATCCATCCACAACCAAGGCATAAGAGGCAACACTCTGAACATTTGCTTTTTTCAACTGACCCCACATTGTTACAGTTGGTTTTGGTGATTGCTTTTAAACAGAGCCGACTTTAAGAAAAACAAATGAAAGAAAAAAAATGGAGGCATGATGCCGGGAAAGCAGACTTCTGGTCATTTTCTTGAGGACTTCCTTTTCTGATTTCCTGTGTCATTACTTAACAGCTAGTCTTCAAATGAAGCTGTAAATTTTTTCCTTAGCTTCAGTCTGCTTCTTCATAGGGGAGACTCTCCAGCCTCACCTTTATCAGTGTGCCAACCAATCCACCGTCACCTTGAGGATTACCACACTCTCCACACAGCTATCATTTATGGCTGTAAATTCTTAGAACAACAGCTAAGGCCATTGCCATTGTGACTTATGAATTGACTTCTCTCCAGTGAGCTCTTTCAGGCAGGATTAAGAAGTAGAAACCCATCATTTTGTGAATCCCTGGTGTGTATAATGAAGCTGTTGAAAGTTAGTGATGGTAAAGCCTGCTTGAAAAGACAGATGCTCACATTTTACAAAAAAAAAAAAATCTGTCCCTAGCAGTGTTATAAATCCACCACTGGTAAAATTATTGCCTATGACTGATGTTCAAATAACAAGAGATGAATTGGTCTATTTTTCTGATGTAAGTGTTCCTCTCAACTAGATTGTACTTGCAACTCTTAACAGGGATTACTTTTCTCCAATAGAAATGTATTTATCCTTAATAAATCAATTATTAAGACATTTAATTATCAACAGGTATTAGCTAATGGGCAGAGATTTAAATGGAAAGAACTTTTGAACTGGAAGTCTTGTTTTTCGAGGGGAGGGGTTCATCAAAAATTAGTGTATTTTTGTACTAACAATTAGAGGATTGTGGTAAAGCCCATGATTAAAAAAAAGTATTTAAATCATGTAAAATGTATTAAAAAATGCACAGCAAGAATTTGCAGGACCAAGTACCTTTTTCTAACAGTCTAATGTCTCCTTTGTTCTGATTCTCAGTTTCTGGTAAAATGCTGACAGCTTGCTACAGCAGCTCAACTGTGCTGAAGTTAACCAACAGAACACACACATTAACTTGAGCAAAATTTCCAAATGTAACAGATGTCACACATTTACACATGGGTGGAGTTTCATCAGATAATGGATTAAACAAGGTAGAAATGATAAAATGATTGATCCTTCTTGCCTTTTACTTTTCCAGTTTGATAGAGAAATTAATCTTCTCTTTCCTTCAGGTGTTATTTAAATACAAATGCCCCCCACGAGCTCATGTGTTTGAACATTTGGTCCTCAAGATGGCACTGACTTAGTAGGCTGAGGAACTTTCAGGAAACAGAGCCTAGCTGAAAGAAGTGGGTCACTGAAGGACTAATGGCTACAGCCTAGCCACAGCTTAATTGACTACCCTCTTTTCTGCTCCCACTAGAAATGTTATGCTCACTCCTATAGCTGAAGACCACTCCCATAAATCCGATTTTCTGTCCATGATGGACAGTGTTCCCTGAGCACTGAGCTGAAATACATTTTTCTTCTCTAAAGCTGTCTTGTCAGTTATTATGTTAGAGAAGCAAGAAAACTATGGAAGTCACCAACTGACCCCACTATACGGGTAAACAAAGTAAAACTGAAGAGTACTATCTGCCCCCACCCTCAGCAATCAAGAGCAGGTGGTAAGGTCTACGGCCACACACAAGTGAGGCAGTGATTGTATAGTCTACCTCACCATTCACCTGTGGAAACGAACACCCATTTGGGCAAGCTTTGATATTTCCTCTTGTCAACTTGATCTTGATCTGCAGTCCTCTGAGCAATGAATCTTTGTGCAAGTCTGTGAGGGCATTTTCAGGAAGGATTTCCTGAGTAGCGAAGACTCTCTCCCAGAGGGGATGGTATCTTCTGGTGGGCTGCCATACGTAAAAAGGACCAAATGCATGTTACCAAACTGTATTTTAAATACTTACATTTATAACCACGGATTAGTGCTTCTATCAGCCTTCTTCAACGGAATTTCTTCTTTGCAGTGGGCAATACCTCATGCAGACAGTAACTGGCCAAAGTGCTGAGAGTTTGTGACTGTTGCACTCAGTGCTAAATGGGAATAATGCCAGTAAGGTGTAGCAACATCTCCTAAGCTCAAAGAAAGTTAGTGAGGAAAAGGGGAGGAAAGCATGTAGGAGCCAGAATCTGGGGAGGGGCACTGTGAGATGCTGTCTTCTGGACATGACATGGCCCTTGTGCTCGGGAACCCCCATCAGCTGTAGATGTCCACACAAAACTTGCACCACATCAAACTAGTCACTACTTTAGCTTGGATGGGGGAAGGACTTTTAAGAGTCCACCCCTAGCTGAGGAGCTATCAACAGCTGATGGCTGCTTGGGGAGTGTGCAGGATAGTTTTATGTCAACTTGAAACAAGCTAGAGTCATCTGAGAGGAAGGAACTACAATTAAAAATGCCTCCATAGTATCAGGCTGTAGGGAATTTTCTTAGTGTATAAGGGGGTGGGGGAGCAGCCCTTTGTAGATGGTGCCATCCCTGGGCTGATGGTCCTGGGTTCTATATGAAATCAGGCTCAACAAGCCATGGGGAGCAAGCCAGTAAGCGGCACCCCTCCACAGCCTCTGTATCAGCTCCTGCCTTCAGGTTCCTGCCCTGTTTTAGTTCCTGTCCTGACTTCTTTTCATGATACAGAGGTGTAAGACAAACAAAACCTTTCCTCCCCACATTGCGTCATCGTCGTCATGGTGTTTCATCACAACTATAGTAATCCTAACTAAGATGGAGAGAGAGTGATTTTCCCTTACCGGTGTAGCTTATGTTGCCCCTACTCCAGTAGACTGATGTACACTCATGGAAATCTGAGCAGCACCATTCAGGCTCTGTGGGTTATGGGGAAAATAAGAGGAGGACATGAGTCTTGGAGTAAGATTTGAGGGCCAGAAAGAAAGAGGCAGTTTGGGGAATATGATCAAGACACATTGTATGCATGTATGAAATTGTCAAGGAATAGGTGAAATATTCTAAAAAGGAGGCTAGAGAGACAGCTCTGATGGTAAAAAAACAAAACAAAACAAAACAACAAAAACAAAAACAAAAACAAAAACAAAAAAACAATTGCTGCTATTATGAGAGGACACAACTTGGGTTCCTAAAACCCACATGGTGGCTTACAACTACCTGCAACTCCAGTTTGGGGGGGGGGCGGCGGTGCTATGATGCCCTCTTCTAGCCTCTGTGAGCCCCAGGCAGACATGAAGACAAAACACTCATATGTAAAAGTAAATATTTTAAAATATTCAAAAAAGCATTAAAAAGTGCTTCAAACAAAGCTCATTACTGTTTGCCTGGCTGCCTGCTCTACTTGCTGGTGAGTGCTGTAGCTGCTGCCAGAGCCACAGTCCTTCACTGACACCAGAATCCAGCTTCTGGGTTTTCCAGGATACAGGAAAGATGAATAGCTCTCCACAGGATTCCTCCAGGCCCTTAGCACCATACTGGGATTGCTGAGCCATTCAGCTTCATGAACTGAGAAACTACCAAGTTCATAGTCTCTCCAATATGCAGATGGTCATTGCTAGCCTACACAAGACCCTGTAGCTGGTAAACCATTCTAATGCATTCCCTTTGTTTGTGGTTGTGTGTGTGTGTGTGTGTGTGTGTGTGTTTTCTATCAGTTCTGTTTCTCTAGAGAACTCTAATATACCATTGTTTCAACTTTCCTGAGAAATTCGAGGGTCTCTCTCTCTCTCTCTCTCTCTCTCTCTCTATATATATATATATATATATATATATATATATATATATATAAAGTTTGATTTTAAGGTGTTTGGGTTTACCAGACTCATGACCTAAGCAAAACAGATCTGCACACTGGCTCTAGGCTATGGAATGTCACTTTACTTCCAAGAAAGCCAATGTTACAGCATGGAGCAAGAATGAAATGGACACTTACTCGAAGCATGTCCCCTTAGCTATAATTAATGATAACAAACAATACAAATTTATATTCACATAATAAGCATAAATTATTGGTTTAGATAAAGGGAAAAGGATCATATTTATCCACCTGGAATTGCACACATAGAAGGATCTGCCTTTGAGAAGTGAATCAAAGATAAACAAAAATGTGGGGCACAATTGAGGCCTATATGGTGTTGATGACAGCCTGTCAATACAGAATATATAGACTTGAATAATTACTGAATTTACTGTCCCAAACAAAAGTCCTCTCTATAAGTTATGTCATAATATCTCGTGGTTTTCTTTCTTTTTGTTTGTTGCTTTGTTTTTCTTTTATAGTCCTGAGGATTGAGTAGGGGCTTGTACATGATGGGCACTCTGGGCAAGCTCACTACCTTTGAACTATTTCCCCAATCCTGCCATGGATTGTTTTATTTTGACTGTAGTCCAGATGGGGCTTCAACTTTTGATTCTCTTGCCTCCACGCTCCCTCAAGTAGCTGGAACTACAGGTCTATGGCTTCAAGCCCAATTCTGTTTTTATTTGAAATATATTCTCAAATTGGAAATTTTATGGGAAAGAGAAAGGTTCATTTATAATATTTGGCCAAGAATTAGAAACATACAGTTACTCTGATGCTCTGTATCCCATGTGTTACAGGAATAGAAAGCTCTGACTCTTTGTGGCAAAGTCAAGGGGAAAAAAAAATTAGTTTGCTCTCCTTACTGGGTTGACAGCATGACATGAGAAACTGCCCATCCCTGAGTTATAGTTTTGTGATACAGTTTACATGACAAGTGAAAAAGTTAAAGCTATTACACACATCGGTCTACAGAGAGGTGAGCTCAACATGCATTTGTTGAGACAATAGATTACATCACTACACTTAGCTTGTGTTTTCCTGGGACAACTGTAAAAATGTTTCAGCATCCTTCTATCACTAAACTGGGAACACTATTTCTTTTTGGCCACCACAACAGTGAATAAGAAATTGGCGGATGTATTTTCTCCTAATTACCTCTTCCCTTCAAAAACTAATGATTCATTTGTACAAAATGTTAAAAATAAATCATGTTTCCTTCTCATATAGCTATCTTAGCTCGATTTTAATTTCCTTAAGTGAAGAATATATGTCTCATGACTAGATAGAACAGAGATCTTTACCCTACTATAGAAAAATACTGAAGATTTAATAATGGCCCTGCCTTAAGATTAATTGGTTTGTTTTGAAAATTGATCTCAGGATTCTGAAACCACCACAAAGTCTTTTGGGACTGAATAAACAAGCTCTACTGCTAAAAAGGGGGAAATTGTAAATAAGTGAGGAGAGGTTCTAATAATAATTTTACAGTGGATTAGCATTGTAGACAAAATTATAAATTCACGTTGTCTTCACATTCTTCTCTGATGGGAACTCTGAGCAGTCATCTATCAGCAACGTCAAGAACATTGAAAAGCTGCAGTAGCTTGCTTAGTAATTCCATTTTCTACAAAAGCAAGAGTAGAATTTTATGTTTCATTCTATAAAAAGGCAAGAGAATGAACATGATGAGCCTGAAATATCTACTTTTAGTAGAAGGAATGTTTAACAGTCAACAAAGCAAACAAAATGCTATAATAGTCATTGGTACAAAATAGCCAAATCTGAAAGCTCATAATTCTAGAGGTATAATAATATAAGTAATTCAATTGGGATTCTGATAAAAAAAGGCATAAAATCAATGTCTATGAAAATATTAATGTTAGTGAATTAATTCATTAATTAAGTAAATAAGTTGAGAGACATAAGCAAACCATCTAAACAAAAGAATTGCAAGTCATTTATATACATACCCCATTTTTAAGAGGATGTATATCCCTTCAAGTAAGGATTGCATATATACCACAAGGACACATGCTCAGCTATGATCATATCAGCATTATTTGTAATAGCCGGAACCTGGAAACAACCTAGATGTCCCTCAACTGAAGAATGGATAAAGAAAATGTGGTACATATACACAATGGAGTTCTACTCAGCAGAGAAAAACAATGACATCATGAGGTTTGTAGGCAAATAGATGGAACTAGAAAAAAATATCCTGAGTGAGGTAACCCAGACTCAGAAAGACAAACATGATATGTACTCACTCATAAGTGAATACTAGATGTAAAGCAAAGGATAACCAGACTGCAACTCACAATTCCAGGGAGGCTACCTAGTAAAAAGGACCCTAAGAAAGACATATGGATGGCCCAACAACAGAGAAATGGATGAGATCTACATGAGCAAATTGGGGGTGGGGGTTAATGGACGGCAAGGTTGGGGGAAAGAGAGCTTAGGGGAGCAGGAGGTCCCAGATGGATCAGGAGCAGAGTGGGAGGAAAGGGAGGGAGATACCATGATAAATGAAGACCCCAGGGGAATAGGAAGAAGCAGAGTGCTAGAGAGGTCCCCAGAAATCCACAAAGATACCTTCACTGTAGACTACTGGCAATGGTTGAGAGAGTGCCTGAGCTGACTTGCTCTGGTAATCAGATGGCCGAATACCCTGGCTGTCATGATAAAACTCTTATCCAGTGTCTGATGGAAGTGGATGCAGAGATACACGGCTGAGCCCCAAGTGGAGTTCCAGGAGTCCAATCAGTGAGAAAGAGGAGGGATTATATGAGCAAGAGATACTGAGACAATGATTGGAAAAAGCACAGGGACAAATAGCCAAACTAGTGGAAATGCATGAACTGTGAATCAACGGCTGAGGAGCCCCCATGGAACTGGACCAGGCCCTCTGGATAAGTGAGACAGTTGATTAGCTTGAACTGTATGGGAGGCCCCCAGGCAGTGGAGCCGGGACCTGTCCTTGGTGCATGGGCTGGCTTTTTGGGGCCTGAGGCCTATGCTGGGACACTTTGCTCAGCCTTGGTGTAGGGAGGAGGGGAATGATCCTGCCTTGGCTGAGTCTACTAGGTTGGGCTGACTCCCCAGGGGAGACCTTGCCTTGGAGGAGGTGAGATTGGGGGGTGGTGGTGGGTGGGAGGAGGGAGGATGGGGGAATTTGTGGATAATATGTGAAATTAAGTTAATTATAAAATAATTTTTTTTTAAAAAAAGATTGCATATAGTGACTTTCTTGCAAAAGCAGCAGTATGAAAAGCAGGATATGAGAGTAAATTTTCAGTTGAGAAACATAAAAAACATTACCTCAGCCTAGTTCAGCTTAATCACTGATAAGTTGTATAGATGACAGCATATTCTTATGTTATTGTATTACACATTTTACCTCTCTTTAAAAGTATTTTTCTTCTTCAGACACCTGATCAGAGTCCAAACGTGAAAATTATTAAACTCCCATTGAGAGACACTCCACAAAAAAACCTCACCATTGTCCTCAAAACTGATGATGTCATTAAAAATAATAATAGACAATGAGTCTGTTGGTATAGACTAGTTCCGGCTACTCAGGAGGCTGAGACAGAGAGATTGCTAGTGGAAGGCCTGCCTGAACTATTGAGTGATGGGTGATGTTGCTCTGTATGCTGTGAATATATTACTCTGATCGGTTGATAAATAAAATGCTGATTGGCCAGTAGCCAGGCAGGAAGTATGGTGGGATAAGTAGACAAGGAGAATTCTGGGATGAGGAAGGCTGAATCAGGAATTGCCAGCCAGACACAGAAGAAGCAAGATGTGAAGGCAGAATTGAGGAAAGCTACCAAGGCATATGGCTAAACATAAATAAGAATTGTGGGTTAATTTAAATGTAAAAGGGAGTCAGTAATAAGCTTGAGCTAATGGCCATACAGTTCATAAATAATATAAGCCTCTGTGTATTTACTTGGGTCTGAGCAGCTTTGGGACTGGAGGGTGAGAGAGATTTGTCCTGACCATAGACCAGGTGGGACACAGGGAAACTTCAGCTACAATTGAGTAAGTTCAAGTCTAGCCCAAGCAGTTAATTAGACTCTCTGTTTTTCTTTGCATTTAGTGTTTTGATGAGACATCATGATGAAGGTAACTTAGAAAAGAAAGCATTTAGTTGGGCTTAGGGTTTCAGAGGGTTAGATTTCATGATGGAGGAGCTAAGGCATGACAACAGGAGCAGCTGAGAATCACACATGGATCCATAAACAGGAGGCAGAGAGGACCACACTGAGAGTGGCATGCGGTCTTCAGAACCCCAAAGCCCACCCCCAGTAAATCTCCTCCTCCAATAAGGCCACACTTTCTAATCCTTCCCAAGCAGTTCCACCAACTGGGGACCAAGTATTCAAACGTTTGAGCCTAAGGGCCCATTCTCATTTAAAGTGCCACATTGTCAAACAAAGTAAAAAGTGGGTTGAGTTCAGTGGCAGAATGCTTGCTTAACACACACAAGGCCCTAGGTTCAATATCCAGTACTGGGAGTATGAAGAACTGGTCAAAACTTCTACAGTCTACAGGGGCTAAACAAATATGTTGACTCAATGCAATGCCATATCCTGGATGATATTATAGGGAAGAAAAAGAATGTTAGGGGAAACTAAGGAAATAAGAAATATAGTATAGAATGGAGAGTAAATAACACATTCTTACATGATCAAGATGACCTTGATGTTCTTGACCCTCTGTGTGTCAAGAGCTAACTGCTGAGCAGGTGTCCCCATGTCTGACTTAAAATATATTTACACAGGACAACTATTAAAGAAAAAAATATCCAGAATCATTTTTAAATAGTTTCATCTAAATGAAAAGATAATCTACCTATAGTTGTGGAATGTCACATGCTTTTGATTGAAGAAAATAAATACATTAAAATATATAAAAGACTTAGAAAGCCAGGGAAGGGAAAGAAAAATAAGTCACAAACAAGGTGGAAAAAAATAATCATAACAGAAATAAATGAAATTGAAAAGAAGAAATAAAGAGAGAAATTCAAAGCTGATTTTTTGGGAGAAGGTAAAAAAAAATCACACAGGCTAATCAAGAGAAAAGATGAAAGAACAAAATTTGTAACTCATAAATAAAACAATACACATAAGTGTGGAGCCTATAGACATAAGATAACAAGGAAAGCTCTAAATAACTTTATACAAAGATGGTAACCTAGATGAGATGAATTAGTTCTTTCAAATATGTTCTGCCAAAAACCATACAAGAGTAATAAACAATCTGAGAAGAACTGTATCTATTAAAGAAACTGAATTGACAGCTTATAACTTTCTATAACAAAACTCTAGGCCTGCATGAATTACTGAGAAATACTACCAATATTTAAAGAAGAGACTGGATCAATTTTCTTAATCTCTCTCCAAACAGATATGTAGAATGAATATTTCCTAATTCATTCAAAAGGCCATAAATTCTCCAATATCAAAATCAAATAAATATTTCTTAATGGTAAATTATGATTCAATAGATTTAATGGCATATATGCAAAAATCTTCAATAAAATATAGGCAAATTGAATAAAAATGTTAGAACAGTTTACAAACACTTACTGTAGGCTTTATACAAAATGCTCAAGGCTGGTTCAACATCTGAATAATAATTGATGTAAGTCACATGATACTTTAAACTAATACAGAAAAGGTATTTGAGGAAAACCAATATTTGTTTTTAAAATAGCAAAAGCTCAGTTAACTGGTAATAGAGGCAAACTTCTATAGAATA